>NW_013667694.1:32681-44949 GCF_000517525.1 Limulus polyphemus
CAACCCTTCGTTCCTTATGAGCGATTACAATCTTTCATCATTTTGTAAGTAAATCATGTAAGATCCCGTCTCGTGGTGAAATGACCATTCAAACAATTTATTCCTTAAAACTCAATTATAAGTCTTCAGGCATATGACGCTAAAAATCGAGTTACGATACCCTTGGTTGGCAGAGCACAAAAATAATCCCTCGTGTAGCTTTGTGCTTATCAACAACTAAATCGCACAAAACACTTAAAGTTATATTTATATTGTGTTTTATTTCAGATTGTCAAGGCTAAAACATCTGAATATGAATTATTTGATGTTACACAGAAGTCTGATTTCAGTTTTAGTGGCTGGAGCTGTATTATTGCCCAGTTGTACAGTGGTCGTACTTTCATATCACTGTGGTAAGCAAGCTGTATATTATGAAATTCTTACTAAAAGATTTGTGTCAGACTTCTTTATTTGGTGATTAATAGCTATTTAGAAAATGAACAACTTGCGCTTTAAAACGAGAAAGAATACTGTTTTGTATTTGTATATTTAATCAATACTACGATGAGGTAGTTTTCCAGTGTTTCATGAACCACTTTTGTTTAATGTTCTGTATAGAAATGCGTCAGTAAAGCCATCTAATGTCTTTACTCCTTCATCAAAGTAGCAGTGTAGCAATAAGAAGAGACCAAAATTAAACTTTCAATTTTGTTATTAATACCTAATTATTAATTAAAAATGTTTTTAATATTTGAGACGGTAAAAATTAATGAATAAGTTGGTAAAAATTACAAAAAAATTTGGGAATAAATTTAAAATCAAATATGATATCAAAATTACGATACTGATAAGATTTCTTTATATTAGGGAAAACATGCCAGAATAATAAACTTTTTTTTTATATAGAATAGGGGATTCAAAAGAAGAAAGACAACTGTGTACATTAAAAGACAATAGAACCAGTATCTACCTGAATTTATTATTGTAACGCTTTATATAAATCTTTTCTGCTAATAAATTTGCTTTTTCCTGTTCTCTTTCCATATTTGTTAAGTCGTTTCGTTAATTTGGTTAGTTAATTAATGGCAAAAATAAAAATCTATTAATGTTTTTCCTTTTATTGCTTACAACCACTTTAAAACCACTAGTATTGTCCATTTTTCATTTGTAGTTGATAACGTAATGGAAATATTTGATTTCATGACCACACATGTCTCATTTAGGTTGCGATTCTTTATTTGTTGTTTTGTAATGCTCTGTAAGTCTACAGAGAAACCTAACAAATATAGTTGACATCATGTTAAGAGAAATGAAATATGATTTTAACAATTTCAACTACTAGTAAATTATAGAGATCTGTTTTCTCTGTTGGACACATTTTTTAATATATAACAATCAGGAATTTAATGGTTGAGATTCAGAGTGGTTATAGCCATACGAAACCAGCAAACTGAAGCCTTTAACTTGAGGTTTAACATGTATAACTAAACCAAAACGAGAGATTCAACTGTTTAAATTGAGTTTAATTTAAGTCTCTACTAAACCAAGCTTGGAGATTGAAGTATTTCAGTTGGGTTTTATTGTATATATTTTACTTGGATTTTACCACACTTTGTCAAATTGATTATCATGCAATAATGCAAAAGAATAAAAATTTAAGTGCTATCTCATCTACACTTTCACGTTCTTGAACTTCCTTTTGTCACTGTTATTGCTACAACTTTGATTATAACAACAACAACATAACTTAAAAAAATATAGATTAATAATAGTAGATAATAGATAGATAATAGATAGTAGATAGATAAAAATAGTAGATTAAAGTGGTTAAGTTGGGTTTTATTGTTTATAACTAAACTAAACCAGCAGATTGAAGTGCTTAAGTTGGGTTTTATTGTTTGTAACTCAACCAAACCAGCAGATTGAGTCCTTAAGTTGGGTATTAATAGCTATAATTAAACCAACCAGCAGACTGAGGAGTTTAATTTGAGATTTAGTGGCTTTAATGAAACCAACCAGCAAGTTGAGGGGTTTAAGTTGGGTGTTGTTTGCTATAACCTAACTAACCAGCAGGTTGAGGAAACTCCAACTAGGTTTAGTTGCTATAATTAAACCAAACCAGCAGGTTTAAGTGCTTATGTAGGGTTTAGTGTGCATAATTAAATTAAACCAGCAGATTGAGTCCTTAAGTTGGGTATTAGTGGCTATAATTAAACCAACCAGCAGATTGAGGAGTTTAATTTGAGATTTAGTGGCTTTAATGAAACCAACCAGCAAGTTGAGGGGTTTAAGTTGGGTGTTGGTTACTATAACCTAACCAACCAGCAGGTTGAGGAAACTACACCAACTAGGTTTAGTAGCTATAATTAAACCAAACCAGCAGGTTTAAGTGCTTATGTAGGATTTTAGTGTGCATAACTAAACCAAACTAGAAGGCTGAAGTGCTTAAGCTGGATTTCAGTGGCTATAATTAAAACACATTAACAGGTTTAAGTTCTTATGTGGGATGTCAATGGACTTAACTAAACCAAACCTGTAGGTTAAAGTTTCAATCTGAGTTTTAGTGGCTATAGTCTGTCTATGAGAAAATATGGTTAAGTGAATTAATGTTATGCTTTCTTGATATCATTAACATGTCAGAACAATTAGGGTTTGAACTAAAAATAAAAAGACTTTCCACTGAATTATAAAGCTATTATTTATTCACTTGTGATTATATTTTAAAAATATGAGCTGAGTTTATGTCAATTGTAAAATATTCATTTTATTAGTGTTCAATGATTGAACTTGCGATTAAGATACTTAACTGCATGACACAAGATACTGTGATATTAACAGCGAAACGTCTACAAATTACCTACTACGACTGTCAGAATTGTGCCTTTAGACCAACATATCAGAATAGAAAAGTCAGAAGGTCTTAGTTACAGCAACAAAAAGTAATCAGGAAACAGAAACGTATTGATATTCTTACACAGAATACTAATAAATTGATTTTTTTAAAACAACAAACACTTATTATTTGTGATCATATCACTATTTTGTAGTTATCTCTACAGTTGACATTTTTCTCAGATTATTTTATTCCAGAAATTATGTTTTCTCCTTACATATAATTACACCTATCTGAAACAATAAACAGCGACTACCAATTTCTGCGAAAAAAAATTGTATGTAAAAAATTCGATATGGCTGAAAACACAGAAAATAACTTGATGAGATAAATCTTGCTAAAAGAGAATTGCTTAGGTTTACTGTTTTATAGACGAATAATTTATGTTGTAAGAGTGTACTCGAGATTCCTCTCCATAATATTTACACAAATAATTGTTTTCACGTTTCAAGAAAAGCAACTCGACAGCAATAAAAACAACACAGTTTGCATATATCTTAAGAAACGGAGTATCAAGTCGTTTTGATCCTGGAAAAGAAAAAAAAAACTCTGCCTAATGTTCAAAAGAAACAGTTAAGCGTATAGTAATAATTAGGAATTTTATTTGTACTTTACATTTTTTGATGTTTTATTATGATAGCTATTAAGAAATAGTGAAATTATTTATAAGTTATGTACTTTGAAACATTCATAATGAATTATTATGTTACTTATTTTTATTATTCTATATTACATAGTTTTAGTACTTTATTTTATAACTTACATAAAACCGTCAAGATTTGTCTGCTAAATCATAGTTTCAACTATTGAGCGCAACTTGAAAGTTATGACATGATTACGTTTTGAACTTATAATAGTTTGTATTGAGTTTGAAGAATAATTTGCACTTCAATACCTGAAATGTCCATTTTTTCATTATACACGGTTATAACTAAAAGGAAACTCCGTTTCGATCTTGAATACTTATAACGATTGAATTAACAATAATAAATCAAATAATGTCAAATCTACTTTTGAACATTTTTCTTTCAGAACCGTCAACAATGGTAGCTAATAAATACACAAATCAGAATATTTTAGGACCCCAAACAGAAGTCGTTGTGGACCTAGCTCAACTTCTTCGACTTCGTCATGTGACTTTACTTCTACCAAATAGAATTAGTAAGTTTCTTATTTTTAGTTAAGTTGGGTTTATAACTAATTAAACTTTTTTTTTTTACATAAGAACAGGTTGTTTTATGAAAACAGTATATAGAAGGTGAGTAAAAGAGGCTTAAAAAAGTGCAAGTTTTCCCTCCATAACTGTCCATTTGTTTCTGCCTTCACCTCTACGTTTGTGACTAAAGCTATCTTCTTTCTCAACAAAGGTACAGAAGTCTCTTACTACGACTGTATCACTGTTAGGCTTCAAGAAGCTGGAATTACAATCACAGTTGTTTCTTTGGAAGAAGTGATCGGTCTTGATGAAAAAACGTTGCGGAGTAAACTCTTACCTTTTGGAGAACCAACAGAATACACGCTGTCTACATACGTTGTTTTCGTCTTTCATGAAAGCAGTCAGAAGGGATCTTTTGTCCAGGTTTGGTTAAATTTTGAGGAAAATTTACGAGGGTATTGAAATTTATAAGCTTTGTTACAGTAAAAAATATATACTTTTGAAGAAGGTTCTGGTACAGTGAAATAAGAACAAATTTAAATAACGTGAACTTGTTTTGTATGTTTCACCTAGACATTTACATTGCTTTACTTAGTGATGTTGAGTGTATCATTTGAAAGGAAATAAATATTTTAATTACTCCCACTGCTTTCATGAGCGTCTTGTAACTTAACAGACCTTGGATTTAATGATTATTTTCTTATTTTTCAACATATTCTTCAATAAAAAAAGCACCACTAGATGTCTCATAAATTTGATGTTTATACTTTTTTGTAATTTTGATCACTAGTAAAATGAATTCAAGCAATAAGAGCTAATAAACGTTAAACAGTATGATTTTACTGATATACAGATAAAGACAAAATTGTACAAAAAATCTTATTATATATATATAAATTTGATTGTGTGTGAATGTTCTGTTGTAAGCACTCCACAAATAATTAGTTGTGTGACGATTCTCCAACTGTTATTAGAATTACATATCTCTTTTAAATCTTTGCTTGACAAAAGTATCTGTGTGTGCGTCCTCTCAAAACTGGCGAAAACTGGACCGATTATCACCAAACCTGGTTTGTACATTTAGGGCCCTTCGGGGAGTTACATATGGGTGGGCTGCGTTCGTTTGCTTTGAATGGATACGTCAGCTAGTATTCATTTTCATTAAATACGTTTCCTCTACCATGATCAAGTAATATAAGTTGTACAGTTCATTAATTGATTGGTTGTATGTTCTAAACGACTCATTAAAAAAAATCTATCATTGTTAACAGCCATTTATTTATTTAAGGCTAATAATTATCCATTATATCGTGAGCATTTTTGAATCTTAGGGTCACGATTAAATTTAGAACCATAAAGATGAGAGGCATTATTTCCTTTAAACACCGTCTTGTGATTTTATTTTAAATATTAAATCTTCGTATTAATGTCAGAAACAAGAGAGATCTAATTAATTTAACATGGGATAAGCTTCACATTTTGTCTTTTACGAAATGAATATCAATCAAAGAATTAAAACTAATTTAAAAACTTTCCAACCTTGATATGGCAAAGAACAGTGTTATCTTTTGCTCTTAATAATCATTCCTCACGACATTTACTAAAAGTATGGCTGTTACCAATATCTCATCTTTCTTTAATTCTATGAAAACTTCTACTTATTTATTAATCAGTCCTAAGTATATCGATTGATATGTATGTGCAGTTAAGTCTTTGTTTCTTTGAACCTTATATGAAATATTTAATATTCAAACATAATTTCCGAATACAAAGTAAATTATCTTATCAAATTATATCTGTTGAAGTTTAATTAGTTAGTTTGTAATTAAGCACAAAGCTACACAAATGGGTTATCTGTGCTCTGCCCACGACGGGTATCGAAACCCAGTTTGTAGTGTTATAAGTCCGCAGACATACCGCTGTGCTATGGGGGGGGGGAGATTATTACAGTAAAGGTTTTGAATGTCAGATAATATTGAAAAAGAATCTCTCTCTTATTTTCTTTTTTTTTTCCCAAGGTAATCACAATACCTTACTTTCGTTCACTTATTGTCGTAAACGTCATTAAAGACATTCTTAACCTGATTTACACGCCGGATATTAGCCAAAAAAGAAAATCGAAACACACAAGAACAAAAAGTGAAATGTTCTTCAAACTCTTTGAGCGATCAATAACAACAAAAAAAAGAGTCTGTTTCTGATCATACTTAAACCAGACAGGACATTTTGAATGGTTACATTATTGTAAATAGAACACATGATAAAATTCGGAGTTCGATTCCTGCGGTGGGCAGTGTGAATAGCCTATTTGTTAGCTTTGTGTTCAACAACAAAAGCCCCCAAGCGGCACAGTGGTGTGTCTGCGGACTTATACTGCTAGAAACCGGGTTTCGATACCCGTGGTGGGCAGAGCACAGATAGCCCTTTGTGTAGCTTTGTGCTTAATAACTAACAAGAACAACGAAAATAAAAACAATACCATTTAAATTTATCGCGCCTCTACCGAAAAGTACATTGAATGACTATGATAGGGGATTTATTTGAAGTTCCGAAATTAATTTTCAGTTACCATTCTTGGGAATACTCTGTTGTAGCTTTTAAAGATCGTTATTTTATTTTCTTTACTTCAAATTCAAGTTAGTTTGTAAAGCAATGAACTTCAAATAGGGATTTTATCTAGACTCAGTTGTATTTTTAGCACGCTTCAGACTTCCTTTATCAAGTCGATTCTCAAAAACTTAATAGATGCAACTATGAGAAACAGCATCTCAGGTCGAAACTTGCCCAATCACTTGTACAGATAGTATTATCAATAGTATTATATTCCATGGAATATTAACCGCCTTATCAAATCCATCAAATAATTTCCTTCTGCAACGTATAGCCCTCTTTATTGATTTTTCCCCCAGTGGCACAGCGGTATGTCTGCGAACTTACAACGCTAGAAAACGGGTTTCGATACCCGTGGTGGGCAGAGCACAGATAGCCCATTGCGTAGCTTTGTGCATAACTACAAACAAACAAACTTTAATGATTTATAAAATATTATGAATTTTAATTCTGTTGCCAGTTTTTTGCCAATAATCAGTTGTCAGTAATTTTTACTGGTCAACATTGTATTGTATTTCCCAGATCTATTTCATTCTTTAACAAATAATTTCACGATTTACTACGTCTTCCTAAGTACTAAACCGGGTTCTAAATGAAATTCCTCTTTATTTTAAACCCACCTTTTCAATAATTCGATTTGTTGAATTGGAAGTATTTGTCTAACGACGTGTTAAGTGTAAAACTGTTTAATATAATTTTCAATTGCGTGGTGAAAGATCATAAGTTTTATCGAAATGATAGGATTTTTATGGTGTCTAATCTGTCGCCTGATTGATAGAAGATAAGTTTATATGGTGATAACGCCTAAGTACGAATACACGTAACCACTGTGAGAGAACTGAGGAAGTAAATGATCTGAAGGAAAAATAGACGCAAGACGAAAAGCTTTTCTCGAATCAAAGTATATATATGACCACGCTTTTTATAATTTGCATATATCTGAAATGAAGTCTCTTAATGAGAGAACAGATATCGATATAAAATGCTGTCCTTACACGTCTCTGAATTTGAATCTGAGGTAGAGGAACTAAGATGAACGTAGGGGAACAAAAGCATCTGTAGTTGTGGTAATTTTTATTACTTATTGTTTAGTTGTCACTGACATTGTTTTCATATGTGAGGTTGATATATCACATGCCAAGGCAAAAGTTACGCTGATATATTATATAATTTTTTTACACACAGTATTACAAGTACTTTTATAAATATATTACGTCACCTATTTAGGTAGTGTTAATTCTTTATTGCTTTATCTCTTAGAACAAACATAAAGTTAAAAAATAAATCCGAATTACCCATCTCGTTGTAGATCGCCACCTTTTGGTAAGAGTATATATACATATAAGTATAATTGGTTATTCTATTAATATTGTTTTATTGAAATTATAATTAAAACTGCAATAGATTATTTGCAATGTTTAAGTGTTCCTGTAACAGTAAAAAAAATATATTAATTCATTTTTGATAAAACAAATTCATTTATACTTAAATCTGTATATGCATTAGAGAAATTGAAGCTGTACAAAAATCATTGATGAACAATTAATATTTATATTAATAAAACAATACCCCTGTTTTTGTTTTATATGTTATTCAAGGTTTATATTATCTTACTTTTTCAGTATTTTTTGAAAGAGTTTTGTCTACAAAGTATACGCTGGGTTCTATTTCTCCGCAATTCCAACATCTCTGAAACAACTATCACTACTAAGTTGGAAAGTCACTGTTTTTGTTCCATGGCCATTGTCCAGGAAGACAGGAAAACTGCAAGGGTCAGTATGAGATTATTATTTTTTCTATGGTCAGTAGTCACAGCTAGTATTAATTTTCAAAACAAGTTATTAAATACCGAATGCCTTGATTTGTCACATTACTTTTTGACTTGAGAAAAATATCGAGGATATCAGACCTGATGAAATAAAAAATCAAGATGCTTAAAAGATTTATTAAATATATACCTTTGAAACATATTTCCTCTTATTGATGAGAGATCTAATATGGTTAGCTGAATTTTATACGCAAAGATACCAAAGGTGGCATATTAAGTGCATGTATGTATTTGGTTTACTACAAAATCCAAATCAGTCGACAGCGAAGTTTGATGCCATGGTAGATTTAAAGTTGAAATAATATAAAAAAGCTTTTCCAAAAATAAATATTTATACAACGAGACTATTAAACGATTTAGAGGCCAATGGACAAAACGTTTCGAAATTGGAAGTATTGAAATTCAGTATGGAAGCAGATAAACAGGCACAACAAAGCATTTAGAACAGCAAGGGCTCGTCACCACCAAACAATCAGGATAAACAATAATATATTAATATAATGCAAAGCTGATAATTAACTTTACAAGGTGATATGACAAAATAAAAATTTTCATCATTATTATTTTATATAAGTATTCTTGATTTCAGAGTGATTTGTATAATACGAATCACAATTAGCTAACAGAATATATTTAACTCTAACGGTTATACCACTTCAATGACTATTACGTTTGATCACCTTCGGCTTGTTACCAATTTATCATCTAATACTAATGAAACGATGTGTGTGCGTGTACCAACTTCAGTAAAATTTTCATACTTAGCTTTTGCGTATCTTCTAGAAGATCCGCAGATTATCAAATGTTGAAAGTTTATTCACCTATATGAAAAATCTAATAACAACTTTGAAATCTAAACAGTAAGCCTCCAGCTTTTGGGTGTGTTAAGCCTAACCATAATGGAGGCGATGTGTTGAATATCATTCACAAGTACAGTCTAATAATAACGTGAAACGACGACATACAAGCCTTGTAAATAATGCCATTGAGAAGGCTGATGTTCTTTAGTTTATATTCACAACATCCAAGTTCTGCATAAACACAGAATTTGTTACACTAGTTCGGACCTTAATAGTTAGATCTTCCTCAATAAAGTTAAAGTAGGTAATATAAATAAATGTAAATATTACATCGTAACTGGGAAACGTTTCATAAATCATTTGAAAATATGGTTTTTAATTATATTTTTACTAGAGCAAAAAATTAAAAACAATTTAGCACTTAAATTAGACCATGTAGTATTTTCGAAGCTGATGAATTCTTTATTCACAAATATATATCCAAGACAAAAATGCAAGAGTTGGAAAATGTCATTAAAACCAGAACACTCATAGATAATTATATGAAACTACACGATCCTTATGATTGATGAATAAAAAACAATTACGGACTTTAATAACTTTTCTGAAGATATCATTTCAGGGAAAAAAGAAGATCCTGAAATTTCAGTATTTTCAACAACCATATCAATAATACCTATCCCAATTTGAAATATACTATCACTGATTTTGAGAAACCTAATATTTTTAAAAACTTACTTGGAAAGCATATAATAACAACACCAGTCATATCTACCTACAAAAATAAAATTTATTAACAAAATGAAACAATAAAAGACTAACAAATACTTTTATCAAAGTTTTTTTTTTAAAGTTTAGAAAATAGGCAACCGAAGCGTATTCAATATTAAAGGTGTTTATAGTACATTCTGGTGGCCCAGCCTGGCCAGGTGGTTAGGGCGCTCGACTCGCAATCTGAGGGTCGTAGTTGAAAATCCCCGTCCCAACAAACAGACAGACAAAAGAGTGATGACATGTTCACTGTTACCATAAAATATAGAAGGACGAAAGAGGGCGCATGTTTGTCATTATTACTCTGTACAGAAAAACACACGAAGATGGCATGTTCATTGTTATTACAGAGTGATACAAAACTGGTGTTGTAATGTTATACAATACGATACCGAAAAACAAAATTGAAATGTTTTATTTGTTTTTACGATAAAGTATAGAATGTTTACTACAATTGCTCGCCACAGACAAACATAACTGGGAGAACACGTTTTATTACAAAGATGTTGATGAGACAAAAATTTAATTGTATGCTTGTAGCTATTAAAATGTAAATAAAAACGAAATGGAGCATTAATCAATATTAACAAGTGTATAAAAAACTTAGAAGTAATATTTATTACCTTTAAAGGAAAATGAGTTGAAAGAATAATGTATACAACAAATGTACCTTTATGTTAGGCCCGGCATGGCATCACCATCCACCGCCAACTCTTAGGCTAATGTTTTACCAACGAATAGTGGAATTTACAGTCACATTACAAGGCTGAAAGGGCGAGCATGTTTGGTGTGACGCGGATTCGAACCCACGACCCTCAGATTGCGAGTAGAGCGCCGTAACCACTTTTTTTACCAACGAATAGTGGGATATATTCACGATTAAGCAACATAGTCTTTTTCAAGTAATGGAAATATCTCTGGTCTAAGAAAACAACTGTCCTATCTTTGGAAATAGAACTGAGTAGGTAAGTTACAAGCTACATTATGAGCAAATTAAGATAATATACTTAACCCTTTGATAATGATTAGAAACTGTCTTAAGATAACTGATATTGGTCGATTGGTTTTAGTTAAGCACAAAGCTACACAAAGGGCTATATGTGCTCTTGTCACCACGGGTACCGAAAGCTGTTTCTTGCGTTGTAAGTCCACAGACATACCGCGGTGCCACAAGGTGTCAACTGATATTGTCACTTAATATCTTGTTTGTTTGGTTGTTTTTTTTTTTTGGTTTGGTTTGAATTTCGCGCAAAGCTACACAAGGGCTATCTGCGATAGCTGTCCCTAATCTAACTGTGAAAGACTAGAGGGAAAGCAGCTAGTCGGTGTTAACTAGCTACCCACCTTCAAGTCTATCACTGCTAAATTAGGGACGATTAGCGCAGAGAGCCCATGAGTAGGTTTGCGTGAAATATAAAACAAATAATCGGGGAATTCTTAAATTATCAATCTTTTTTTATGGAAATATCCTTTGTCTGGAAGCAAGCGAAATACAAATATACTTATGTTTGACCTTTTTTGTATTTAATGAACATGGGATCACTACAAAGGAAATTTAACCTGATCAAAGTCTATTAACATCATAAACACATAAATATTTATTGAAATTTGTGTTACTTCTCTAGCTGTAATATATTTTGTACGATCTCTAAGAAATTATAAACGTCATCTCTTTAGCTGCTGTAATATAATATATTACATATCATTATTCTTTATGTTTTGTACTATTCTGTGACATACAGCTTGTCATCTCTATAATTGTTATCTTTTGTATCATCTTTGTGGCATATAATTCATCACTTCTCTAGCTTTTAAATTTAGTAGCACTTCTGTGACACATTATCCTTCACTTTTTGAGATATTATGTCGGTGATATATCATGTGTCAATTCTGTGGTTATCGTTTTTGTATCCCCTCTCTAACATATCATGCATGATCTCTCTAAGTTAGGTTAGTATAATATTCGACACAAGTTATATATCATTACATAGCTGATATGGTTAAAATCATATCTCTAACAAATTATTTCGCCTCTGTGTTACATTTCTGATTGTTACTATTTGATATGTCTACGTTGCTCAGCGATATATTATAATCTAATAAACTTAGTTTTTGACTTGAATATGCAAGAATAACAAAAGTTAATGCTAACTTTCAATTAAAGTTTAATGAATAGTTGAAATTTAACACGTACAATTTTTTTCATAGAATCTGCTTAACGTAATATATAT
>NW_013667694.1:45973-62902 GCF_000517525.1 Limulus polyphemus
AATTTTTACTATAGTAATCTGATTAACGTAATATATATATATATATATATATATATATATATATACAGCTTTATACTTTTAATTGTTTTACATAGAATGCTTGCTCTTTGAGTACTCAAAGTATAGTGTGTATACAATTTTTATTGATTGAAAAATAATATAATTAATCATTTTCAGATAAGCTACAACATTTATGGAGTTCCCAAAGAAAATCACCGTTGTGCTGTAATACAGATCGTAGGAAAATGGACACCTCTTCATGGCATCAGTCCTAAGCTGTCTCCATTTTTACAAAACCAGGATTTTCTGGATTTTAAAGAAAACATCTTGATAGCGTCTGTTGTTAGTGTAGGTATAGTTAAGTATGTTTCTGACCCCTAAAACAATTTACCTGAGGCACGAATGTATCGTCCAAGAAATGTAATGTTTTATATATCACACGCATTAAGTCCATGAATTTGGGTTTAGCATAACAAACTGTGCCCCAGTAATTTCGAGGGCTTATATTTAAAAAAAAAGAGATTTAACAGGTATGACAAGCACAGTGCAGATAATTCATTGTGTAGTTTTACGATTAAGCACGAAAAAACACAATAAACTGAATAGTTTTACTTGTGTGCTTATTTCGAATATTCGTGCGAAGCTACAGAAAGACTATTTGCGCTATTTGTCCATAATTCTGAACACACAGACTAGAAGGTAGGGATCTAGTCAACAGCACCCATCCCCAAACTTTTGGGCGACTATGACTACGTAATGGTACTTAATTGTTATTTTATAACGCACCCAAGATCCCAAAGTGCAGAGCGCGATCCTTTTTTTTTTTTTGGCAACGAGACACAAACTTTGGATCTTTGGATCCACAGTCCAAAATGCTAACTATTAGGCCACATCATACCCCTGAATATATGTATATATATATATACATATATATATATGACCAAAACGGATAATACAGTCATACTGATATGGCACTAAATATTTATATTTACATACAAATCAAAGCAACTACCCCTCCCCACCCACTCCAAGTGATGCACCGGAAAGGTCTGAGGGCTCATACCACTAAAGAAATGGGTTTTGATACTCGTGGGCACAGCACAGGTAGCCATTGTATAACTTTATGCTTAACAATCAACAAACAAACAAAATCAAAACAACTATAAGACATAATGTATTATAATAATATTGAGATTTTGTCTGCTCTGAAAATGCACGCGCACACTTCATTTCAACGGATGTAAACAAAAAGCGAATGTAAATATACTTTAGCAGATATTTGTAAAAAATTAAAAACTTATCAAACTATTTAAAAAGGTTTAATGTTAGATCGTAGAATAACATTACAAGTTTATTTATTGATAGTATTAACTACAGAAAAATTTAGCCCTAACTAAACTAAAGCAAAAAACGTACACAAGTTACGGTGTTAATTTATTTGTTTATCGAATAAAGGCCATTCTTAATAAAGGTTAAACTAATGTTAGGCCTAAAACAAGTGGACGTATAGATTTTAGTTTCTGCGATTATAATTATTTTGTATTATTCTAGAAATCCCGTATTTAAAGAAGTACTGTTGCAATGAAGATACTAATCTGACCGCATATGTTTTGCGGGTCTCTGCTAGTTTTGCTATATAAAAAAGGAGAAATAAACAATAACAAAATAAATACTACTCGAATTAGAAAAATAATAGTCACATTTGAATTTTACATGAATTATTGTTTAATTTTTAGTACTTTCCATATTTTGTGCTGGAAGATGGCCCTAAAGGAACTCTTACGCCTACGTATGGAGCGGATTTCAAGCTTCTAGACGTCCTCGCTAGGAAACTGAATTTTAGGTGAAAACCTTTTAGTTTAAAATTTTGTATAAATTAACATTTTCAGAAAATGTTAAAGAACACTTACAAAGTAAACAAATTGATTTTTATACTATTACTTATACTAGAATTATACGCCTGAGATTGACACTATCTGTGTCACAAGCTTTCCTCTTCCAAATGTTAAGATTCTTCTAGTAATAATTTCCAATTAAATTCTATTTGATCAGCATTCGTACTTACCACTTTTTAAATGACAAAGTGAATTCACCAAACAAAATTCCCGACTTTTCGAATTCACATGCAATGCTAGACATTAAATATTATATATTATACTGTTACGTCTCTGTGTTCGTTTGTTAATTTTTCGTAGAAATTCTTTCCGAAAAACTTCAGCAATACAAGTCCTTCCTTAAATAAACTAGTTTATTCTTTCTCAATACAGCTTTGCAATACACTTAATTCCCACAGTCAGTTAACTTAAACAAACGCTATAATTCACAACGAACGATTCATGCGCTTGACTCAATTGTCCGTTTCTATCTCTGTCTGTAATTCAATTCCAATTGATCCGGCGCACTTATATACAGGAATAGAGGGCGCCTAGCACATACTGAATTATTCGTGATGTTCCCCGATCCTTCTAGAATATCATGACGTGTTACCAGCGTCACGTGACTACCACTATCGTAACAATACATTAAATGTTACAATAAAATACAATAACCAATAAAATTGTTGTTATACATTTAAATATTTACCCATTGCTCAGTTAGTCTATTTGTTAAAGTAACTATAGTTCATTAAGCTAAAAATACTAAATGTAAAAGTACTTATCAGCACTGTATCTACCGTAATAATACACCTGGAAACTTTAAAATTATGGAATTTGAGATAATGTTAATGTTGGAAAAATTGGAAAACAAAATCGTGAATTAACTACTCCAGACTTTAGAGTTGAATAATAAATAAAATACGTATCCGTGTTAACCTTTATGTATTGTTGTGAATTACGTTATCCGTCTTTATTATTGTTAAAATTCATGTATACATATATAAAATACGCTTGTATTCTAATATTCATTTCTGTTTCTTATAGTCCTTTAATTTTGTTCTTGATCTTCCGAAAAATACTATTATGTCTCATGTGATGACAGATAAATTCTAGTTTTAGAAGTAAAGACGACACTGTTTAGTTTACATTCAACTCAGAATGCACCTTGTGTATCCACAAGTTTTCTTTTGTGCGGATAATTTTTTCATTGGTCGCACTTCCCAAGATGGTGAAATCGTTGGGCGTAGTTCTAATGTTACGGCCTTGAAAACAGTGACGAAGAATGGCCATTCTGTTTGCAAAACTGTGACATATTAATTACACACACCGATTTCAGCATCCTTGGAAGTGCTGCCAATGGGGGAAAAAAAAGAAAGAACAATACAAATAAAATGTAGTCTAAGCTTACAACTCAAAAGTAAAACGATAGTGAATGGTAGACCTAGGTTTAGTACTTAGCTGAGGATACACCTTTTCAATCCACAAGGTAGGCCTAGATTTAGTATTTAGCTGAAGACGCACCTTGTGATTCCATAAGGTAGGCCTAGGTCTAGTATTTAGCTGAGGACGCACCTTGTCTATCCAAAAGGTAGGCCTAGGTCTAGTATTTAGCTGAGGACGCACCTTGTCTATCTGCAAGCGGCAGCTGACTTCAAATGTGAAACAATTCACTTAATGCAAGATGTGTTAGAATCACATATTCTACTTATGATCGATAAATAATTTATTTGAAAGGGAATAAAATACTATAATTTATTTATAGCACACAAATAAGTGAACAATGTTTTATTGAGAGACGAGTATCAACAGAATGATATAAATCCTCTGTATTTGTTTTATAAGGTGCTTTGTATGTCAAACAGCAATCATTTTCTGGTTATTCTAAAACCCCACAATACCGCATTACAGAAAATATACAGTATGTTGCAATTCACAGTTATAACACCTAACTCAGTACTTTCTCTTATGCACCCACATTTTTCCAGATATATTATCAAAACACCAATAGATGGAGAGTGGGGGAGTAAACTATCTGATAAATCGTGGAGTGGGATGATCGGTATGGTCCACAGAAAGGTAAGTTATAAAGGTGGGTCATCCAAGGTCAGTATACATTTTTTACTAAAATATACATAAATGTTCCATGTGAGTGGCAAAGCAATAATTATTAATTTATTCAAAAGCTTCAGGGAATTTTACTTGAGAAAACTGAAATGCATAATTCTGTACATTTGACATTTATTCTCTGATGGAGGAATTCCACAATAATATGTAAATATTCGAAATTTATTTTGCGAAACAATGTTTAAGGCTAAGGATTAATCCGCTCTTTTTCTAGTTCAAATATTTTTATCAGGCAGCAAACAAGTATATTTCGTTAAAACACCGTCTTGAAAAGGTTAATTAGTTCTAATGGGAGTACAGGATAACATATCAATCGGTTATTGAATAGGAAGTGTATGTCATTCACAGCCAAAAATATAAACTAAAATCAACAAATCTCTAGCTAAAACCGATAATTCAGACTTAATGTATTAATCAACTTCATGGATATTAGGCAATACTACAACTTCTGTTTACTCTGTAGTGAGGATTAGAATGAAGCACTTTTTAATTGTTTTAAAGAAAGAAGTTTTGAATACCATATTTATAAATTACAGTCTATATACTTTTTTTTTCAAAACCTGGAGCATTCAGCGCAGTAAATATCGTGAAATAAAATTGGTTATTTCAGGAGGTAGACCTTTCAGTGACGCAAATAACTATTACAGAAGAGAGAAAAGAAGCAGTGGACTTTACCGTTCCTTACTCATTCGATTTAGTGACTTTTATAACCAGTGTTCCTATAGCTAGACATGAAACTTTAGCTATTATCAAGCCGTTTGCCTGGCAGGTAAGATCTGTATTTTTGTACAGATTTTGTACCTATTGAAATAGCACAGCAACCAAACAGCCTGGAATTACCATACGTTTACTGATTTTTAAGATGCACGATATATATATTCATATATTTCAATTGCTACGTAACACGAGTTAGTAAGTTTTGAAATTTAAGTGAATATTTGCACTCGCTTCGAAAACATAGAATAAAGGAAATAATGTATTCCAGGGAAAAAGTTTTAACAGGTTTGAATTGGAAAACTACTATAAAGCAATAAGTGAATGTTTTAATGTTTCTTGTGCCACAAGATAACAGAAGTAGATAGTCTTTTAGAAAAAAAAATGCCAGGATGTTTTTTGTGTGTAATGAAAGTGATTTTTGCTTCACCAAAGACATGGAATATATGTAGGTTAGGATGACATTGTTTGTTTCATAAAATAAAACAAGTTGTGTATACCTTCACTTGTTGACTTGTCGAATATTGATATCTTTATCATTATGTTTAATCTGAGTATCTAATCTTCAAAGAATACGTTTCATTGTCAAACTTAAATCAAGATGATGGAAGAATTCTGAGAGTTTCAGAACTACCGCTTCTAATACTATAGAATTAATGCCCTTCCTATGGTTTTTTAATAGCATTGTACAGCAGCATGGTTGTTTACAGTACTTTCATTTATTTAAGCACTTTTTTTTTATTTGTGCGCTTCATTCGTTAACTTGTAAGTAAAACCTACTAATTATCCAGCCAGTGAAATGACCTTGTTAACCAATACTTTTATGTTCTTTGTCTTGCATTTTTACTCCATTCTAAAAGCGAGAATATTGTGTTAAACTGGCTACATATTTAGCAACTGACAATAAAGAGCCTCTTAATACTTGAAAAACGATTTTTTTACAACACTTTATTACAAAAGTTGCAGGATCGAACCTTATCTCCAGCAGCTTGTCCATCTTTTCACCGCCGTCTCACCACCGATGCTTCATTTTCAGGTTCTTTGATTAAAACGATCAACATCATTTTTGATTTTAGATTTACTACTTTCACGTTAGATATATTTTCTTCTCCGAATTATCTGACAATTTCTCTATGTGACATACTTGTATTCCGACTTTCAACTTTGTTGCAAGATTTATAATAGCATCACCATTAATATGGGTCTCAACTTTACACAGTAAACGATGACAATTGAGGTTACTTATTGGCTTATATAGCCTTTCGAACTGCTTCTAGAATGTTCTGAAAATTTCCGGAACATTCTCAGGATAAAGCTGTAGAACTTCCCAGAATTTATTTGGGAATGAAGTTCTATAGTTTTCCTGCATACATTTAATGGAAAAGGTTACGTCATTCATCTAAAATACAACGGAGTGCAAACGCATCCCATCTGGAAAAAGTACGATTAGGAACCGAAACGAGGGTGACTGGAACAATACGGATTTGTGGCTACAAGGGATTATAAAAATGAGGAAATTCCTGTGTGTCACAATTTTTCCAGTGGATTGTTAATGTACCCTTGACGGTATATGGAGGATTAAGTAAAATAGGTCATTTTTGTACGAAAATCAGTTATGGTTACAATGTGATGTCTGTTTTGTACCCATTAAACGTCTGTTGATCCACGTATGAATTTAACTTTTATCCACTATTTATATGTACTATTATTTGTAATTATTTGTATTACATTATGAAGTTTTATTAGCATATTTATTTAACATTTCAGATGAATTGAAGTAAGATAAGTAAAGATTTAAAAATATTTAATGCTCTAATCACTAATTAGTTCTAATTTAAAGTGTTGTTAACCATAAGTAAGAAATTTTTATGTTGTGTAATAGTTGTTGTTTGAAGTCAAACACAAAGCTACACAATGGGATATGTGTGCTCCGCCCATCACGGGTATCAAAACCCGGTTTCTAGCGTTGTAAGTCCGCAGACAATCCTCTGTGCCACTGGGGAGCGTTCTGAAATAGATCCTTCGAACTGAAAACCAAGGAGTGACAAGTAAAAACTTTAAAACGATTTTGTATTTTCGAATGGAATATATTAGTGTAACTTAGTTTACGTAAAACTTCTTAATAAGGATCCTACAAGCTTATTAATAACACAGGCCTGCGAATTTAAACTTCATTAAAGTTGTTTTGGTTTTAATAACGGATTTTCCATAATTCCGCTACGCAGATTTCGAAAATAATATTCATTTTTAATATCACGTAAGGATTTTTTACAAATCGGGAAGAAAAAACTCTTACTTAGATTAAATTATTATTTAGTTTACCACAATGAACATTTTTATTATAACGTTTGTTAACAAAAATACAAACAAACTGAAGAAAAGAGAAGAACATTGATTTCAAACGAATATGCATCCTCATTCATCCTGATTTTTTGTGTGAAATGTACGCCTTTTAGTCTCAAAACTACGAGTTGTGGTCTTTTTTTTATGTATTTCGTTATGACGTTTTGTAAGAAATATGTAAGAGATGGAGAAAAATAGATATAATTTTTAAATTCAGCGTGCAGGAATTACTATATAACATATAAAAATTTCAAGACAATAAAACCATCGCAGGCCTGTATAATTCATTTTGGTCAACCATAAACTCAGGAATTACCTCATCTAAAATGTAATTTATCGTTCCCTACTTGTAAAACATGCAAATCTTGCTAGTGTATTTTTAAAAGTATTTGAAAGTTAATTGTGATGCTGTACAGGTAAGAGAAGCCCTTTATATAGGTAAAGCGTTAATTATAATCTTGTTTTACATTTTTTGGTAAGAACAAAGAAAAGTTATACCAAAATTATCGTTTAATGACATTACATAATTTTTGTCGTTATGTTACATAATTTGTAAATAATTTTATGATCCTTCTTATCATTAGGTCTGGCTGTGTGTCTTTCTGTCGTTGACCTTAGTGACGATTTTTTTAACAGTCATTAATAACATAAACAGGAGCTGGAAGAGACACAACCCATGGACCGCTTCATTATGGTATCTATGGGGGTGTCTCGTTGCTCAAGGTTTGCTTGATTTCTTTTAAACTTTATATAAGTACAATGTCACAAAGATGTTTCTGAATTAATCCAAATAATTACTCTTCTATTTGACGTCAGAAAATTAGTTCCAAAATCTTCTTTGCTTACCTTACGCATACTAACATCTTGTATTTTAGTTTTAGTATTAAAACTAATAATAAAACGATTAGGTCTTACATGTGTTTTCAATGTTTAAGAAAAAAATGGCTTGTTAAATACCTTTTAGTTAAAAAAACACATATTAAATGTTCAATTCTAGCCTATTTTTAAATTCTGGAACTTAAAAACAAAATGGAATATTTAGCATCTTATCTATTTTGGTACTTCCTATATTTCACTTGTTTTACTTTTCACAGGTGGAAGGATACCTTCATTCGGGTTTCATAGCGGAAGAATAATTCTGGTCATTTGGTGGTTATTTGCAATAGTATTTGTTGCTTCCTATGGTGGCACTTTGAAATCACACATGACTATATTGACGAAAGATCAACCGATTGATACGATATACGCCTTGAAGAGAGAGGTGTCGCAAGGAAGATTTACCTGTGGTGTGTTCAAGGGATCATTTCTTGAAGAAAGACTTTTGGTAAGAACAACAACATTGGTTTTTCCAGATCAATGTCCTATCTGCCTAATGAAAATTTATTGTAGTACTTAACGACCATTATAATCCCAAAGTAAATTTCAGTAAAATAACAAAACAGTGAATTTCTGTTTTTATTTTACGTAATATAATGAATTAAAATTTTTTCTATACCTTATTGCCAATCAATATATTTTGATTAAGTCAATCATTTTTATTACATTTTTAGAAGGAAACATTTCAGCTACAATATTTAAACTATTATGTTATATGAAACCCCAGCTTGTCCAGACGGGAAACTAAAGTCGTCTAAATGTTATATTAATGAAACTATATTAATGAACACCGAATATTGATTTTTTTTTTCAAATATATAAGGGTATACTAAGAAGCAGCATCCCAGACAAAACATTCAACAGAATACAAATACAACAAAACAAAGTCATCAAAATTGCACACCGTTTACTTAACTGTACGCCACGTGAATACAAGGATAAATAACTGACGTCACCCCTATCAAACAACGCTTTTACAAACTCGCCTCGAAATACTTTAAAATAGCCATGACACGTAATAAACGCGGAAGAAAGTTTCATCATATTTCATCACTGGTCAAGTAGATTATTCGGCGCTTGACCGTGAAAATGGGTTTTCTCGGGGTACTCCGGTTTCTCCCCACAACAAAAGTTACAAGGCATAAGATAAATTAACCAGCCACCATGGAAAGGCCGGTTCTATCATAACCAAAATTATAATTCAAATCATAATCAAAACCATAATATGTTAAAAGACTGTTTATAAGATTACGACTCTAAATAAGTTAGAGGTACTTTTACCTTACATTCCATTTGAACTTTCTATATCAAAATTTCAAGGTGTCTAAACAATTATGCATTAATCCCGTATTAACAGAACGTGCTCTACTCTGCATCTCCCTACTCGTGTCACCGTTCGTTCGTTTGTTTCTGGCAGTTATTTTGATTTAAAAATAATTATATCTTAAGAAATAATTACTAATCAAGGGTGCTGCTCGAGGTATAAGGTTAAATTTCAATTAATGGTCACCGTATTAATGAGCCGTATGAGCGAAGAAGTAATAATAATAATAATGAGATAAAAAATTAATTTAAATTAATTAATTTTCCGAGCGAGTAGAAGCTGGAGCTCGTGTTACCGTCATCCACGCCAACACATTTATACTCTCTCTCCATCCGACGTTACTACAACGTGTATAAACAAACACACGCGTTCCACGTGCTCAGTACAACTCGATGCGCCATTACAAGCACGCAAGTTCTTCTTCCTCTCTCTTCCTTCGACTTTCTTGACGGCTTTTCCACTTGCTTGGAGGCGACCCAGATTATAAAAGACCCATTAAAATTAGAATTCTCATCTAGTCAGTTATCCTAATGGTAAACAACTGTCGGTACACCAAAGACAGCTCTTAGAAAACCCAACACTCTCGTTAATACTCTATCTTCGCGTGTGGGACTGAAGAGAAACCTACAGTTTCTGAGCACCCCTGGTTGTCGCCCAAGCCCCTCGGGGGCTTGTGTGATATTAGACTAAAACAACTACCACGATATGTATATATATAGTATGCTTTAGGTTAATTTAAGTATTTTCCTCTTCTGGTCATTTATCACTGAATATGAAGTGCAGGTCCTTTCATTAAAAGGGATATGTCAAATGGTATGCGTTATACCATATGGTTTATTTGTGCATTGCATTTAGTTTTTTGTTACAATATTAGCTTCTGCATCCTTATGATTGAAGCACGTGTATTAATTCACTTAAGTTTGGTTTTGGTATGCTACAAGCTACAGTATTTAAAAGGTGTGTTGCTTTCACCTTAGGTGTTAGCTAAAATAGTTAGTTTGTTTGTTTTTTGAATTTCTCGCAAAGCTACACGAGAGCCATCTGCGCTATCCGTCCCTAATCTAGCAGTGAAAGACTAGAGGGAAGGCAGCTAGTCATCAGCACCCACCGCCAACTCTTGGGCTACTCTTTTACCAACGAATAGTGGGATTGACCGTCACAATATAACGCCCCTACGGCTGAAAGGGCGAGTATGTTCGGTGTTACGGGGATTCGAACCCGCGACCCCTACCCACCTGGCCGTTAAATTAGTGTTTCACATGATTTATATACTTCATAGAAATATAAAGAGATTCTTTAGGAATGTCCATAAAGTATAGCTGGGCGATTAGTAGTATTTGCTAATCGAATATATTCCATACATTCGATTAATTGATTAGTACACCATTCCTCTACAACCTGTGAAATAAAAACAACAACAACAAAAACAATAAAAAAGCAACAACTGGAGTATGTGCTACGTCCAGTTTACAAATATTGTAGCATAATAACGGCATAGTATATTTATTATAAAAATAAAAAATACGGTTTCTAAATAAAGATCCAATCATCAACAAGATATCCGTATTAACTTAAACCTCAAGTAATCTCCAGTTACGTGACTTCTTTGCTTCGTACTGTGTGTGGTCCCATATCAAGATTTCAACTAAGTCTTGTACAAATATAGCTATTCTTAGGATGAACTCGAAAATTAAAAACAAAAAATTAACAAGTAGGTTGTTTTGTTTACTGGCAAACCTCTTTGCTGCTGTGCAGAAGCGAAAATATTACCTTTTTTTTTCTTCAGAATATGTTTGAGTTAAAATTGTTTAAATACTTAGAATTAACACATAAAATTGCTTTATAAAGCTGCAGCAAAAAATTATAAAAGCTACATACCTGTATTCAGGTGCAATAACTTAGAAGTACTTTGTTTTATTCATCCTAAATTATTGCACTTCCAAGGGTATCATGCATGAAAAGTATTACAAAACTATAACAACCTGAAAATAATATGATTAATGGCAGTTCTCAGGTTTTTTCCTATACATTTTGACAAGACTACTGCACTAAAACAACTGAATTTTTGTTGACGAAAAATTAATATTAATATTAAAAAAAATTCAAAACAAACTTTCAAACCTTTTGAATGCAACATCTTTCCTAATACTTGCAGCATGCTGTAGGCCCTCAGTTCCAGCTATAGCTGCATTTCTGATTTGTTATTAGCTTAAGATGTTTGCAAACAATAAGTTTTAAAGTCACTTGTTTAGGGGTGCTAGTTTTGATGGAATATTTTCACCTTTGCTACCGTAAGTCATATTTTTGGTATACGTAAAAATTCAAATTTACTACCCCTACAATTAATGAAACACTCAAACGATCAACGCTTTTGATACACGATTTAAAAACGTTATTATGAGACCGTCGACATTGATCTTTTGTTTTAATTATTTACTTACACAACTACTTTAAATTTTTAGCTTTTTGATATTACTAATCCATAATTTAGTTTAGAATTGCTTTGCAAGCAAGATATTTCAACACTGCAGCAACTTACTTGACAATTCAGGGCAACAAGTTCCATGTTATTTAAGGCATATACCTGTGATGCATCTTACTATAATGGACGTAGCGTATATATATATATGTATGTGACCGAAATAATAAATACAATGTGGCGTCATCTATTGAATGACCCCACAAACAAAAATTCATAAAAAACTTTCAGACTTTGGGTATTGAAGATTCAGACAATTATAAAAATAACTACAGTATGTACAACAACCATTACTTTATCACAAAACACAATTTGAAATAAAGTAGTCTCCTCACATCAAGAACACGACTTTCACTAGGACTGTATGTGAGGGTTTGATTATATTTTTATTGATGTAATTTGTAAATATAGCACTAAAAATAGAGTTCTTAAAAAAGTATTATTTTTTCAGTATAGGGTACCACTTTTAATGTATAAAAACAGTACAGTTTATGTCAGCACAACCCGAACACTTTTCCCCTGCAGTACTTTCCAGAAAAACTCTTTAGAAAATGTTCGCCTTTTCGCATTTGTTTTCAATGAGGTTTGAATACTAAGATTAGTAATTACTAATCAGCTTGAACGTTTTGTACTGTATCTCACGTCCCCAAGTATAATATAAAGTAAGGAGCTCCAGAGTACTGATGTTATTCCTAAAATTTGATAGCTTAATGGAACGATGAACGGTTTGTGGGCAATGGTAATAATGATGCTAAAAGATAAAAGTGATGCTAACTGGTAGGAATTTTAAGTCTCTGTGGGGTTGACGTGTAGATGAAAATGTGCAGGTAAGGACTCAAATTGACTGCATTTGTTGTTGTTATTGTTATTGTGAATTTCGCGCAACATTTCTCCAGAATTAACTGCGCTAACCATCAGTAATTTAATAGTGATAGCTCAGAGCTGGGGTGCGAAATGAGTGTCCAGGGAGTGCACGGAAGAGGGAGGTATGCGAGGGCTTCCTTAGGGGGTGCGAGGGCCACAAAAGGTTGGGAACCACTGGTCTAGAGGGAAGGCAGCTAGTCATCACCATCCCCGCCAACTCTTGGGCTACTCTTTTACCAGCGAATAGTGGGATTGATTATCACACATAACTCTCCTCGGCTAGATTGTATTTAATTAATAGCTATGCATTTCGATTTTTACATCTTTAAATGCTTAATTATTTATTATATATTGCATAACTCATAACTAACACTTAAAGAAATTAGCTAAAATATATTTCGAGTTAGACATTTGCTGTTTTCGTACCAATATGCCCCCCAGTGGCACAGCGTTATGTCTGCGGACTTACAACGCTATAAACCGGGTTTCGATACCCGTGATGGGCAGAGCACAGATAGCCAATTATGTAGCTTTGTGCTTAATTTCAAATAAACAAACGTACCAATATATTTTTTCAAGCAGTTAGTTAAAGTCATTTTGCATAAATTTCGGACTTCCCGGAAGTTTCGCATCTACTTTTTTAATGCAGAGATCACTAGCATTAAAATGGGTTATGGATGTGTAACTCTGATCTAACTAAATTTCAAATTTAGAAGCCTTTTTTTCAGAAATTCCTTTCGTTTATAAGAGAGAACTGCATTGGGTAATGTTCAAAGCTTATATAACTAATTTTTTAAGAATAGTTTATTTGTCTTTATAAAATTTGTCTCACTTGCATAATTAACAAATTGGAGCTTTATCAATTAATTTCAATTTAAAATATTTTCTCAGGGCCCAGTTTTTATGCTAATTTGGCGTATTATTAAAGTAAAAAATATACGAGTCGGTCTTAGAACACTATATTAAAACGATTTTGAATATGCAAATCAGCAAGTCACATGACAACTAGAGCCGATAAAGTTTCGTTGGAATGTTTTGATATTCTTTGGTTTTCCATAAGAAGTATGATAGCAGTATGATTCTCAGTTGTATCTTGTTCTTTACCTGAAGTAGGCCTAAGGTCAAAACGTTACTAAATAAACCCATTTAGTAGGAGTATAGAAAGTAATTTTATTTACATTTCTTCGTTGTTTAATTCTATTAATGAATTCCACCCATAAAAAGGAGAAGTATTGTGATTGACGAACTTTAGCAACTAACTTAACATCAGAAATAGATAAAAGAAAAAGTCTTGAAACACATAGTTCAAATTATTTAAGTTGATCAGCAGGAAATATGCTATATTTCTGTATTGATAAGCCTGAATTTTAGGTACTTTTCCAGTTTAAAAGAGAAAGATTTGTTGCAACAATCAAGAAGCATTACAGGTTAACAAACTGCTCATATATCTCTCAAATTCTAAAAAAAGGAAAAAAAATGGAACTGAGAAAAGGCAACTAATACAACATAATTGGGTAATTTTGCTAAAAACATAGAGTACTTTTAAGGTTGATGTTTCCATAGTTTCATTATTTGATTATTAAAGCAGTTATAATTTGTAAGGAGAACGAAAGTTTAAACTAAATCTATTAACCACTCTGACTTTGTTCATTCCACTACTCTTGTGAGTCGCGCGTGAGTAGTAAGATTGTATCTGGCAGAACCAACAGATCTTTCTAGCTTAAAAAATTGTGTTTTTTTTTGTGGATTGCTTTGATACCACATTGTTATGATCATTTTAACACCATTTTGTTACGTACTGTACTTACACTTCATTTTTGCTTAAACTTTATTAAGATTATACATATTCTTATCATGAATTGACTCGTATCAATTTATACATCATAAATTTCTGTTTATTACTATAATCAATAAAACATAAATTTATTAATAAGCTTTGTTTTGTTACTGCCAACATATTACTTTCTTCCTTTGCCTCTCTCGGTTTACTCGTTCTCTCTCACTTCTTCCAGTTTCTTTTCTTTTATTTGTCGAACTCTTGTCTTTTATACTCCTTTCTCAACAAACAAGCCGAACACACCTGTTTCTTTGTATCAGATTACAAAGTCTCATAATCATAGAGGGTCCCGTAATCTCCACAACGTTAAAATGCTGTACTCCCCTAATCCTTTAGAGACTAACCAACAGCCACCCGCTTTCTCACCTTTCTCAAACTGCAACTGATGTTCCTTACACATAACTTCACAACAGTGCAAAGTTACATGAGGAGATACTTGTACTTTGTTCACTGCAAGGAATTGAACTCCGGATTTTTGTGTTGTAATTCTGTAAACTTATCTCTGATCCATCGGGGACCTAGTCTAGAATAGTGAAAAATCAACCTAAATAATAGCAAATCAGATTGATAAGAGAATCATAAAAGAATAATAGACCAAATTTAAAAAAATATTTAATAACCGTATTATTGAAACTCAGCGTTATGCCGTCTTCCCAACTGAAATTGAAGTTTTGCAACTTCTTTGATTTTGATCAAACTAGTGATTTCATTTATTTATATTTTTCGCTATATGTATTTAAGAAGAATACTGAAGTATTGTTTTTTTAAACTATAAATGCCAGTTACTTTGACAGAAGAATTCGCCTTGTTCAGACATTTTGCTATAAAACCGAAAAATATAGTATATTATTAAACTGCCTGAAAACACGCTGTAACTCTTCAATGTTTTGGTTGATGTCTTCTAGCTAAGAGCATTGCTGTCATATTTTTAGAAACTTTTGATTTGGTTGGTCTTTCTAAAGCTCATAATTATTCACACAAAGATTTTAATTTTTAATTTTTAGTGGTAAACTGTTAAGCTTACAATTATACAAACGCACCTTTATATTTATAAATTTGTACTGTCAAATTCTTAATGGCTATTACAGAACTTGTCTTAATAGTACATTGATGGCTAACACCATCCTGTTTTATAATTCCTTATTTCAGGTTCCCTTCCGATTTGTAAAACTGTTTGGCGTTTGGAAAATGAAATCTTCTCAGTTTCAATTTCGATATTAAAAGTAAAATTTGCAAGTAAAAGTTTACTGAAATGGAATATTTTATTTTTATAATCTTGACGAAAATTGTTACACTCGGTATTCTTTATTTATGGCAAGTACTAAACTGAATTTTCCAGAGACTTCAACGTAAAGTTCGATATGTAGTAGGCCTGTGTTGATTTTGAATATAGGAGTCAAGATATGTATCCACATCTTCTTGTCATCCTTTGTTTTAAGATATTCTAGAAAATAAAATACGTATACGAGGATCATTATATGCCTGAAGATTCTTCATGCTCACAAAGATGGAGACTCTTCAGGGTGCGCTACAGCACTATTTCCTAATCTAATTGCACTATTTCCTTTATCTAATTGCATTTCTTCTATGCATTCGCTATTAAATTTTTTAAATACAATTAAAGTAACGAAGTCAACCACCTTTTATTAGCTATATAATTATAATAGTCCTATAGCCAATTAGTTACCTGTTATTAACAAATTCTACAGGACCCAAAAGATTCACAATATGGCGTTCTTGGCGAACCACTTCGAAAAGATCCTAGTCTATTTGTGAAAACGCACGAAGAGGGTTTACTGAAAACGCTTAAAAATGATTATGCTTGCATCGATTATCAAAGCCATCTGGAATTTGAAGCAGCAAAGATGGGAGGAGATAAGTTTTCTTTAGCTAAAGATTCTTTCAGCAGTGTCACTGTTGGAATAGCTCTTCATAAAGGATGTCCATATAAGGAATCATTTGACAGGATGTAAGTATATATATATGCTTTTATCATATATAACCACTTTTCCAAGGTTATTATGTATGGATAGTTTGTTTCTAACATAAAATCTGTGGAATTTAATATGTTAGTTTAATATATGTAAAGAAACTTTACTCACAATATCATAGTTTGTATTTATCTTCTAAATACGTCAATAACATATAAACAAGAAAATCAACAACACTCCGTTTCAAAATGTAATATACTGATTAGATGACTGAAAAAAAACGTTTAAAATTATAACTTTAACACGTACACAGAATAAAATAAACTTAAGCCCAATGTTTATGTTTCCGCAGAGAGATGCACTGTTTTTCTGTTCTTTCTTCTTATTCCAAACACTTTTCAATTAACTTCCATTTCATAATTTCTCAGCCGATTAACTTCAAAGTTGGTAGAGTTACACGTTGATCCCCTATACTGGCAAAACCAAACTCCATTTAAAAGTCAGAGCCTATGAACATATGGGAATTTCCATCAAATTGCAAAAAAAAAAAAAAAAAAAAA
>NW_013667694.1:62993-66063 GCF_000517525.1 Limulus polyphemus
GTATTACTGATTTTACTTTTTTTAATTGTGTTTTCTTGCTGTAGTTTCTCCCCATGATTACTGTTTTGTGTTTTATTTGTTAGTTATCGTTATATTTAGCAAGTGTACTTTAACAATGTCCAAAGAGATATAGATAATTTTGGAATTTCTGTCTTTGCTCAATTTATCAGCGAGAAAAGCACAATTTGGGGTTTTCGTGAACTATTCGTGTGTACGTCATGGGATTTTATACAAAGTTACCTGCTTGCAAATCCATAAGCTTTCTATAGACAGTTTTCGATTATTCTGTGTTTTTTGTGATTTTTCTGGTGTTCAAATTAACCATGTTGGGATTACGTGGCGGAAACATGTTGTATTCGCCCGCGAATGTTGACCTCTTTTAATTTATTATATGCTCTTGTACAGAGCGAGCTTATATTATTTTATACTACATCGGGCATGGTTTGTCAGTTAGAGAACCATTTGTACTTATTAGTGTAGCACCATAGCGAAAACGAGTCGAGTTTTATAAACATTTAAGATACCATGGATCCAGATTGTCCTGAATGTATGTCTTAATAAATTGTTTGGATTCACACGTCGAAAAATAACAGATTCAAGTATAATCAACTTTTAAAGAAAGAGCGCGTCTAACTATATGTTCATGTTTGAGACGAATAACGTTCATGTGAATGTGCATGTGAAGAAAACAGGATTCATTTAGACCTACACATTAAGATGTTGTTTTGTAGATATATTAAAACATAAAAAGGAACAGTACTCAGAATAGGAAGAGCTGTAATTGTCATCTGAGATCCATCTTCATGAACTAAGTCAATCTGGTAGGATCACATGTTTTACAAGTTGTTGCCTCTCTTGTTGATTGATTTTTATGCGAATAAACACACTTTTTTTTCAAATTATTAACTATGATTTAATTCAAAGCTCGCAGTTCGCGATAATTTATATCTTTCGTATATGTTCCGAGCAAATGCTTATAATGCTCACCGCCAGGTGAATTATATAGAAATTGTAACAGTTGTTAGAGAAAAACGGGTTTTACACTTGAGCAAGCTGAAGGATTTTGGGGGAAATGATGATGTCAAGTTGTAGGCGTATAAATTTTAAGAGCGAAAATATTACATATTATAAAAATTAGGAACTTGGTATTATTATTATTAATACAAATTTCTATAGGATTTCCCTTACAGTAATGTAACACGGCATTCTTCTTGTAACCTATTCAGAATTACGCGTATTGTCCAGGCTGGATTGATGAAAAAGTGGACTGAGGAAACAGAAGAAGACATGCGCAGAAATGCCACTGACCATAGCCCTGAAGCAACAATACGCCCTCTACAGGTAGATGATCTGCTTGGAGCATATGTTTTCCTGTTAATTGGACATACTGTGTCCACACTGGTTTTATTTGCTGAGATTGTGTATTCAAAACTGTTCTACAAATGTAAAAAGTGTAGCAACAAAAATTAAAATTTTCAAATATTTAGTGAGAAGCAACTTTTCTGTGCAAAAAAAGTAGTGGAATTTTCAATATCTTCATGCAATATTATGTACGTGTAATGTTAAATTGCTTGAAGTAAAACTCACATTTTTCAATTAGGATTGGAAAAAAAAATACATTTTACTAGTCCAATCATGATAAAACTTCAATGAACCAAGTAGTTTATAATATATTAATGCCACCTGCAGGTCAAAGTAAGTAGGCTTAATCTGAACAAATCTAATGAGAAAAGTTTCATATTTTATCAGGTAATCACATTTTTGGATTATGACATGGTTCCTAACTCTGACAAGTTCCCGTAAAGATGATTCTTTGTTCGAATAATGAAAAATATTTTATCTAATCCACTTTTTGGTCGCATGCATCCTTCTATTAAAAACTATGCGCAAAGGATTGTATATAATGTGACAAAAACTATTATCGTTATGCTCCATGTTATATGTATATTGTAATCTGTTAAGCCTCATCTGTACTCTCTCTCTCTACAGATTAAAATGTTTATCTTAAGCCTACCGTAATACCCATTATTTCATGATCAAAGCAGCTAAACATTTTAAAGTTTTAATAGCTTTAGATAATATCAGGCGTTGAACAAAAAATATACATATTCAGTTATACAAAGATATGTATATTTAATTATTATAGCTACATCAACATTCAGTCTGTTAAAAATGAAAACAGCTTAATTCTTAAATTCCTTTATTAGACACAAATCTAAATCGAAAGCTCATCTTAGCCAGATTTATTGAACACGAATATTCTCGATGGTTTCTATTAGTGAACAAAAGATTAGCCTAGTTACTGAGACTAGCAGGCTTTTACACTTCTAATTTATACCTTCTAATTGTAAATTCTCTAACGCTTTCCACGCTGAGATACTTTTACTTAACTCTTGCAACGTCCTGCACAAACTTCAGTATGATTTTCTTATAAAAGTTATAGTTATCAAGCAACGCTTATCTGTTATAAGTTAGTTTACTGCAATATTGAAAGAACAAAATCTTTAATCTTTCATATGTGTTTTATGTCTTCAGAGGTTGATGAACCATTTCTACTTTATTTTGTTCCACGTTGTATTTGATTTATTATATATATTCGAGTCTATTTGCTAATATAAGTGATTTACAGTTTGATATTACTTAAATTCCTAGAACTGGTATATAACAGTATATCGTCATTCTTATAATTTGGTAATAAATGTGATCTACAGTTTGATATTACTTAAACTTCTGAACTGGTATATAACAGTATATCGTCATTCTTATGATTTGGTAATAAATGTGATCTACAGTTTGATATTACTTAAACTCCTGAACTGGTATATAACAATATATCGTCATTCCTATGATGTGGTAATAAAAGTGATTTACAGTTTGATATTACTTAAACTCCTGAACTGGTATATAACAATATATCGTCATTCCTATGATGTGGTAATAAAAGTGATTTACAGTTTGATATTACTTAAACTCCTGAACTGGTATATAACAATATATCGTCATTCCTATGATGTGGTAATAAAAGTGATTTACAGTTTGATATTACTTAAACTCCTGAACTGGTATATAA
>NW_013667694.1:66618-69394 GCF_000517525.1 Limulus polyphemus
GAACTGGTATATAACAATATATCGTCATTCCTATGATTTGGTAATAAAAAGTGACTTACAGTTTCATATTACTTAAACTCCTGAACTGGTATATAACAGTATATCGTCATTCCTATGATTTGGTAATAAAAAGTGACTTACAGTTTGATATTACTTAAACTCCTGAACTGGTATATATAACCCATTTTACTTTCCTAGTTAGAAACTATGATCTTAGTGCAATGCAATGCACGTGCGTTTTTGTTTTGTTTAAGTAAAGAGAGTGGTGTAGGCATCTTGTACCCGAACTGCATCTTTTCTATGTCTGTTTCTATACTTAAATTGTACCACATAATTAAGTTAATAAGATATGTATTTCTCTCTCTCTCTCTATATATATATATATCTGTGAGTGCATATATATGTATATAATTCCATATCTCCAATTACACATGTATCCTTGTAGCTTTGAATAAGTGAATTTCATGATTTATTCGTTGTTGGATGTTTGCTGAAAGTTGCTCAAGGACTTACCTGCAATAACGTTCTTAATTTTGAACTGCTAGACTAGATGGAATGTGAAGACAGGCTAGTCAACAGCACGCTCTGCTTACTCTGGACTACTCAAGTCTGAAAGGTGTGATTTGACCATCACCCTTATAATAAACTCAAAGTCTGAAAGGTGTGATTTGACCATCACCCTTATAATACATCCAAAGTCTTAAGGGTGTGATCTGATCATCACTCTTATAATACATCTAAAGTCTGAAGGGTGTGATTTGACCATCACCCTTATAATACACCCACGGCTTCAAAGAGTGAAGCTCGTTTTATTGTATGATTGTAACGGGACATGAACGCATGATCCAGAGATACACAGTACGCCACGCTAACCACTGGGTTGTGTTTAGCCCGAAAATTTTATAACCACTAATCATTATAAAATGTAATAATCAAATATTGAAGTAAAACTGGAACGTTTTTTGTACAGTGAAGTCGGACTATCAGTAATAGAATGCTCGGTTTTCTCGAATATTATCTTCTGTCAATCTAGAAGTCCCCCTGGTGAGCCATCGGTAAAGCTGTGGACAGTAGCCCGTTGTGTATTTTTGAGCTAAAAAGCAACTCACAGAATTTTCTATTCTAAAGCCAATTAAATCAATAGTCCAACATTATTCTGACTACTGAATTTATATATATATAAACATTTGTTAATTGCTTGGAATAGAATTTAAGAATATTCTATCATTCTTGTTGTTTTTTTAAATTTAATTCTAAAATAATCGTTCTACATCGGATCTATTTAGGAAGTTAACTTATACTCTGTATTTTCCTAAAAAACATTTCAGTTCAACGCGTTTTTCTATGAAAAACGTTTTCATTTTGGCACAAATGAAACATTCAATGTATTAAAAATGACATTCCGAGTGTATCAACTGCCCGGTGGGAAAACGTGACCATTGAAGTGAGTTTTATAGTTTAAGAGGTATTGAAATGAATGGGACTGATTAATGAGGAAACTGATGATTGGGCGAGCAGCTAAACTATTTAAAACTTAATGTTGAAAACAAACTGACAGCCAATTTTCTTTTGAAGACAGGTTGCCTCTGAATTTTAGACACTTAAAAGAAGTTTTTCTGTTTTTTGTTCATATTCTGGGTTAATATATATATATATATTCTCTGTCTTATAGCATGTTTGGTGTAAGTGACGTCTTCTGTTATTGGCGGAGCACGTGATGAGAAAACTTATATTGAATGGATCTCTACTTGTTTGTATTTATGCACTTGTGTTACACTAAACTTGATATTAAATAAGTCTGAAAGTTTATATAAGTTGCACGCTCATAGAAGAAAAAACGCATTTCGTCAATGTATATAAAATAAATTACAAGTATTTTGTTTTCATCCGTTCAAGATCATAGCGATATTATAATGTTACATAAGTCAATTTTATTTTATTGAATATTATTTATATGTAAGTTAATTCAAGTTTTAAAACATAGGTATTAACTCAGTAAAGTCTGTGTTTTTAATGCTAACAAACACATCTATCCTGAACGTGCTAAAATTTGATAATAGTCACTTGGAATTCTATTTTTCTTCCTATTTCTCTTAAGATAAAAAAAAATGGAAACAATAAAATCATGATTCGAAACACAACAATAAAACAATTGTGCCACTAGTCATGATTTAAAAAATGTATTCCGAAACCGTCAACGATCTCAAAATAGACACTACATGTTTTGAAGCCTGGTATAACCTGGTGGTTAAGGTGTTCGACTCGCAATCTGAGGGTTGCGGGTTCAAAGGTGTGTAAATCGAATAAGATTTGTATTTTGTTTTTTAAATTTTCGAAAAGTTTGACGTGACCAATCTGAGACATAAGATAGAAATAACATTTCCGCTTTATCTAGTTTGTCAAATGTTGAGTTTAACTTTTGATCATCATTTGTAATCTTACTGAATTTTCTCACGGCTCTATCAACAATATTAGGTGAAAACCTTTATCTAATGCTGAATATTTAATTAATAACAGTTCATTTTTTTAAAAAAAGTATTGTTTAGAACATAACATTTAAGATCTCGAAACATAAGAATATAAAACTGATATTTTTTGTTAATTCTTGGCTTGGCGACAATAGCAGAAAAAGGGTTTATGATAAACAGTGGTTTCTAACTTATTTTTGCTTTTCTTAACTAGTGCCTATCAAGAACATGTTTAAATAAGGCATATTAAGTAAGTCATTCAACATTTTAGTTTGCCTTTTTGCATTTATTCAACACTCTTGTGAATT
>NW_013667694.1:70394-71384 GCF_000517525.1 Limulus polyphemus
CCTTTTTGCATTTATTCAACACTCTTGTGAATTGTATGTATTCAACTTCCAGTCGCTACCTATCCGTATCTCTGTGGTCTTATGGAGTAATTCTAACATATGGTTTAGTTACATAAGAATTTTCTGGACGAAGGGAACAAACAGGGTGGTTTGTCTCTTCTCAATATATTATTGAGGTTTGGCATCTGACGGGTGTAGTAAGGAACTGTGAATTATAAAATAAAAATATTGAACTATGTTAAGACATTTCATCTAGGCAACATTGCCTTGCCCGTTAAACATTACCTCTACCTTCTGCTTAGTGTAAACGTCTAGATTTGTTTTCCTTTTTCGGGAAGCAAACCAGCTGAGGACTTGCGAAGTAAAGTAAATTTCTGAGGCAGAAACTTAAATGTACATTTTTGTGTTATTAAAAATAAATATCTTGCTCTTGATATATTTTTTTATTTCACTGGTTAAGCTTGACACAGTTAAAACAAAGTGAAACTTTAAAAGAATAAGATCTCGCCATATAATTAAAATGCTTATTATTATAAATTCTGAACAGTTCCCGTGTAATTATTTTGTGATTAAAAAAAGACATCTTATATTTCACACTATACTACGTTTAATTCAACAAATCCTCCCCATATAATTATTTTGTGATTAAAAAAGACATCTCATATTTCACACTATACTACGTCTAATTCAACAAATCCTCCCCATATAATTATTTTGTAGATTAAAAAAGACATCTCATATTCCACACTATACTACGTCTAATTCAACAAATCCTCCCCATATAATTATTTTGAGATTAAAAAAAGACATCTGATATTCCACAATATACTACGTCTAATTCAACAAATCCTCCCCATATAATTATTTTGAGATTAAAAAAGACAGCTCATATTCCACACTATACTACGTCTAATTCAACAAATCCTCCCCATATAATTATTTTGAGATTAAAAAAGACATCTCATATTCCACACTATACTATGTCTAATT
>NW_013667694.1:72166-78146 GCF_000517525.1 Limulus polyphemus
GCCCTTGTGTAGCTTTGCGCGAAATTCCAAAACAAACAAACAAACAAACCACACTATACTACGTTTAATTCAACAAATCCTCCCCATATAATTACTTTGTGATTAAAAAAAGACATCTCATATTTCACACTATACTACGTCTAATTCAACAAATCCTCCCCATATAATTATTTTGAGATTAAAAAAGACATCTCATATTCCACACAAAACAGTCAGAATAATAACTTTTCAAGTAGTACGGAAAAACAACTTTGTTTAAATTAGTTCTCGTCCCTCCAAAAAAGCTATTGAAAGTTTCACAAAGATGTAATACGTTTCGTAAGTGAATGAGATAGACTTGAACAATTATTCATTCACATACTCCTTTATATTTTTGTTGCATCGTTGATACATTTAAAGTGAATTGTATTTTTCCTGATCAACTGAGTTGTGCCGATTTGATCAGTTTTATTTCTCATAACTTCCTCTAGATCGATGATGAAAATATTTTAAAATAAAAACTTCAAAAATCCTTTCATATCTTTCGATGTCGAAAACCGTTGATATCCATACGTAGTATAGTACGTAATATTATTAAATGATTTAAAAACCGCAGCTAACGTTATCTAACTTACTGCGTATCTCAACGCTTCAAACATTGGTCTTTTATTTGTATTAGAAATTACTCTGAACGTGTTTACTACATGGATTATAATTTGTGGGAGGAATATCAATTTCAGACCATAATCAGGCGCATTTCCCTTTTGTGGTACCACTCGAGCAAACTAAATATTATTTGAACTAATTCTACTGAATAATTCCTACTACTTATTCTGTACGTAAAATATTTCATGAAACTCAAACTAGGAAAAGCTGATGGTGTGTAACATTAATTGATTTATTTTGACAATGTTGTTGTTGTTTAGCACAAAACTACACAATGTGCTGCCTAAGCTCTGTCCATCATAGGGATTGTTTCTTTGTTTGTTTTGAATTTCGCGTAAAGCTACACAAAGGTTATCTGCGCTAGCCGTCCCTAATTCAGCAGTGAAAGACTAGAGGGAAGGAAGCTAGTCTTCACCACCCACCGCCAACTCTTTTTACCAACGAATAGTGGGATTGACCGTCACTATATTCAGCCCCCCACGGCTGAAAGAACGAGCATGTTTGGTGGGACGGTATTCGAACCCGCGACTCTGAGAATGCGAGTCGAGCGCCCTAGCCGCTGGATTTTAGCGTTATAAGTCCATATACTTACCACTGACAGATCGGAGGACTATTTGAACAAAAGTACGATTTTTATTACAGTGTCATTAGACGAGGATAATGACATGATCGCAAAAACGTTACATCACATAAATAGATTAAAATGACCATTTTTGAAGCTCAAAACAGAATTATGAGAATCATTGAATAAAATAAAAATAAAATGGTAAAACTTTCTACAAGCTTATTTCAAAAGAACTACAGAAATCAATCTATTTTTCTATGGCCATGAAAGTTGAAAATCTTTTTTTTTTGTATCTAAAGATTGCTTGGAAGCATTTCAGTCTGTATAACATCTAATATTATTTGGTTCACTTAAAGTGAAATGCTTGCTGAATACATGTTTGTCTGGCGTGTCTGCGATTTTCTTAAGTCTGGTTCCCAAGTCGCCGCCCAGTGGCGGTAAACTAACAACCTGTTTTTGATACTAGTGTTGGACAAAGCGCAGATGTCCCATTATGCAGCTTTCCTATTTATCACAAAGAAAAAGTTCCAAATTCTACAGACTATAAGTGGAACTTTTACAGACTGGATTAGAGACTACTATCGTAGAAACGCAATATTTTGACAACTTTTGTTAAATAAGGATTCGAGAACGGGCGCAATAACATATGTTCTCAGGACTTTAAAAGTTTTGAGACGGCTTGACTGGGTAATGAAAAAAAAAAACTATGCTATGAATGTACGACGTTTCGACGAGATTTTGTCATCGATATATAGTTAACAGAGATACATGAGTATAGAACAAAGAGGTCACATGACCGGATATTGCTTCACAGTCTAATATAGGTATCTTGGTGCCCTGGTGTGTTGATTTAAGGTGGGGCATGTTTTCTTCAAAAAATAGCTTCTTTTATTTTGCGTTTATTAATATTAGGTTCATTGTTTAAAATTATAGCGTATTGCATGGATATACTATGTTTATTTGAGTTGCAATGGTGGTAAACATGGGAGGGGGGTATTATGTTCAGTGAATTCGTCTCAAAACTTTTATTTTTTAAAAAGTGGATTCCTTTATCAAGTTTCTTAAGACTGTGTATTAGATGAGGTCTCGAGAAAGGGCGCAGAACACAATGTTCTCAGGACTTTGTACTAGATGATGTCTTAAGAACAGACACAGTAACTTTCTAAGCTATACTATCCTCTAAAAGCATTAGTAAAAATCATACAGTCCGTAAGTCAATTGCAGGCATGGTGATACAAAGAAAGTGTAAATTAAGATACTTTGAAGAAACAAGACAATTTCTATGCAAATGTCACTAAAATTATTAAATTGGATATCATTATTAAAAGCATCACATTCAAAGAACAGATTAATTTGAATAAAACAACGGAATTTAGTACAAAATTTCGGTATTTAGTAATGCGTTTTGTTGAGTTAATATTTCGATAGATTTGATCTCCAATTTCATTCGGAAAAGATGTTTTTGTCAAGTCATCATTTGCTTTAAACGATCATTTTAACAATGCGTTTACCATCTGAAAAATCAGTAAATAATAAAATGAATTCATTACATTTCAGAATATTCCGATTAGTTTAAAACATAATTTTGGAGAACTTTAAGTTTTATAAGTAAAAAATGATGTGAATACCTTCGACTACTCATGAAACAGTCATTATATATATTATTACGACAGCGGAAGTCACGTGACACTGATAATACGTAATGAGTATCTCGATCGTTCCTGAAGGCTCGAGTGTTTGCCAGACGCCCTCTATTTTGTATATATAAGACCGGCGAGAAGCAACGGCATAGATAATTGAATAGCAGACAGGGAGATAGAGAGGAAAATCGAGTCAAGCCGCAAGTAAAGTGCGTGAGTCGTTGTGAATTATAGCGTGTGTTAAAGTTAAAGTGACTGTGAAAATTCTGTGTATTGCAAAGTCGTATTGAGGAAAAATAAACTAGTTTTATTTAAGAAAGGGCTTGTATCGCTGAAGTTCATTCGGGAAGAATTTTTATGGGAAATTATAAAACGAACAGAGACATAACAATATATATATACAAGCTGGAGTTATGTAAATTCATGATTAATGAAAGGTTATCTTTGGAATGAAAAGCTGCTTCCCTTATATGTAATTGTAAAAAACGCCCATAAAAATTGCAAAACACAAAATGTGAAACGGCAGGTTTGCATGTATGTCCGCATGGACCCAACAAAGCTTCATGCCAAATTTGGTGAAGATCCATACATTTATAGATACGGTTACAGATGCAGTTACATATACATTTATACATACAATTACATATACCTAGCATTAAATCTCAGTGAATGTTGTAGTGTAGATATTTCTCCCGACTTTTCCAAGCTTTCACTACTTTTTAAAAATTTACCTTATATTTTTAGAATAACTAATAATGTGATGTGAGGACATTTATGGTTCCGCGCCAATACTTATTTTTTGACATTTTTGGGGTGTCTGGTATTGAAATCTCCTACTGCTACACACCTAAGAGAGTTATCAGGACAAGTTAGGCATGGATCTCCAGCATGAAATGTTGTGTTATATTTCATGTACATATTGATGAATCGAACAAGTATGGGTAATTTTGGGTGAGTTTTATGGGTGGTTTAAAGCTTGAAATGATTATTCTTACGCCGAGAGCTGTCTTAACGTTCATAGTGGATGCTACTGTCATGATCAACTGCAACGGTCATCCCAACCTCTTGGTAAGCATTTGGTATGAAGGTAAAACTATTAATAATGATCTCCTCAGGTTCTGGGAGTATAAGCTTTTGAATTAATATCATGGCATAAAATTCAGAAAGCTTCTCAAGTTAGCATTTGTTCCCCCTGACAGGAAGAACGCTTAACCTAGTGAATTAGAATGATATGACGGCATATCACAGAACAAACATTATTGGTGTTTTGCTCTATAGTTAGTTATTTTAGGTGTTGCCCTCCAGTGTCACACCGGAAAGTCTACGGATTTAGAAATCTAAAATTCAGAGTTCGATTCCCTGCGGTGAAGTCAGCAGAGAGCCCAATGTGGCTTTGCTCTAAAGCAAAGAAGTATCCGGAAAGCTCTTATAACAGGAAATTTCAATATTTACAAATACATGTGACTTTTCTATTAGAGTTGCAGGTAGCAGCACACCATTGCTTTCTAGCGATTAATTGAATGTGCATTCCTTTAGTTTTTAAATAACTATATAATGTTTAAGTAACTGTTTTTCTGATCCACAAAACGTGAACTTTAAACTTCCAAGCTGTCATCAAACAATTTAATTGATGAGTACATTACAATATATTGTATTGTATTTTTTTGAGCAAAGCCACATTGGCCTATCTGCTGTGTCTACCGCGGAGAAATGAACCCCTGATTTTAGTGTTGTGAGTCCATAGACTTACCGCTGTCCCACCGTGGGACTACAATATATTGTATCACTTTACTTCACAGTAATAAGATTGTTAAGTTTTTTTACAACCGGTATTTTTGTTTAAAACTGTTATTGTTATAGGTGATGTAGAAATACTGTATTTTCGACCATTAACAACGTGCCAAAATGTTTCCTGTAAAATATTGTAAGGGAAATTGCTTTATAACGGGAAGAATTTTCGCCTATCCGGCATTGCCCAGGTCCGGCAGATGCCGGATAATAAGGCTTTTACTCTATATTGTTGTAATTGACATTAATCTGATCTTCAAGCACAACATTTTTGGAACATATACTGTCACTTTCAACCTTTATAGAATTTACTTATTATTTTAATTTCTAAAAACCTACTTTGCCATTAGTATTTTTCTGCTTTATAGTCTTTAGACAAGTTTACTCCAACCATGTGAGAAGATAACAAACCACTAAACTCCTAATATCATCGAACGCAACATAAAATACAAAATAGGGTGTAATTGTGAGTTAAGTGATCTTAAACGTGCAATATACTATAAACAATAGCAACAAGATACGTTAATGATGATATGTTCCGAAATGAGGATTTAACATGACATAATTTAGAATAATTTTACGATGTCTATAGTTCTGATATTTCGGAAGAAGGTTATGTATATAGAAGCGTTAATTTGAAGCAAATTTGAAGTCTGTGTTTTTTGGAAGAGTTAATTTCCGTCGATTTACCACATAGATTTTCCATGACACAGCATCCTTCGCAATCCAAATGTTGTCAATATTGCCTATGCGCAACACTGACAGAAACTGCAAATACTTGATGTTACTAATCGGAGCTGGAATCTACTAACGAGAACAATACAGGTGGCTAAATAATAACATTATCGATTCACTTGAGCGCTGGGTAGATTACATGAAGTTAACTTTTGTTTCAACATGATATGATGTAATTCAAAGGTAACATATATGTTTGTGCATTCTGTCACGCAGACCAACATAATGACATGGTGGCTCCATCTGTCGCCTTAAAAGCTGATATATATATATATATATTATTAGTTACATTAATAAGCATAAGTGTATAACATTTACTGTAACTATTTCAAAGGATATTAACACAGAAAGCATACACTGATTAACGTCTAGGTGAGCACAGTCTCGTACCCTCCGTGTAGGGAATTATGACTTGGTAGAGATGTAACGTTTCATAAACGATCTATCATGTCCATCATTTAATTGAACACCTAGTCCTTGCCCGAGTGAGGTTGTTTTCATAGTACAAACATTATGGGACATACATTATATATATATATATATATATATATATATATATATATAATAATACTACTCTCTCGTCTTACTTGTTTCTTACTATAGTTAG
>NW_013667694.1:78167-87435 GCF_000517525.1 Limulus polyphemus
TTAATTAGTAACACCTACGTACCTTCGTCCGACGTGAGGTTGTTTCTATATACGTAACATATAGTAGATAAACTATATATATATATATATATATATATATATATATATATATAGTTAAAAATCTCTCTCCTTGCTTACTTGTTTTCTACATAATTGAAGTTTCGGAATTTGAAGTCTTTTTAACGATCAAATAAATATTGAAATAATAATAATTTTATGTTATCCTGTTTCTGTTTCATAAATAATGAATTATAATATTTCATAGCCCTAGTTCAAACTATTCATCAATCACGAATCAGAGGAGTGTTTAGTTTTCAGTATTTCTTACTTTTAAAGGAGAACGTTGAGTTAACTCAATGAGCTTATCGTGAAATCCTGATTTAAAGCAGCAAGAGTAAATAGTTTATTATCTTTATAATAAATATCGACTTATACGAAGTTCTTTATACATATTTTACCTCTTCTTTCACGTAGCTAGTAATTCAGCGATAAGTTTGAAGCCTTATAACGCTAAAACCTGGATTTTGATACTTGTGATAAGCACAGTAAAGATAGCATCTTGTATATCTTTGAGCTTAACAACAATCAGATTGTGCTTTCACCAATCATTGAATATAGGCATTTAAACGCTGGCAGCAGAGACGTAAGAGTGAAAATTAGTTTAGCTTCGTTTCGGAAACAAAGAAACAAAAACAAGAAATATATATATGTAATGTAGTAAGTTACTTCTTACGTCATGCGATGCCTCGCCAGTGCATACTTACGATCAATGACCATAATGCTACATTAAACACAAGTCCTATCACATGGTCAATGAATCTGGATTGTTCTACACTTGGGAATTGCCATCTGATCGTATATGTTCGTTTTTTTATTATCACCAACAAAATTTTTAACGTATTGTTTCTTTCTGTGCAGTGTTAGAACGTAAATTTGTTAATATTTAGAACTTGTTTCAACAGTCAATTTGCCAAAGATTATCAATATCTATTACAATAATTCCCAATTTGTTTAATATTCAGTAAACTCTTTAACGTTTGATTTACATATACCATCAAAAACAAAAATCGGGAAGACCTAATGTGAAAAATCCAGTTAACTTTATATAAAAAAGGCCCAAACAGGAACTTTCTAACTGAGTGCTGCATGTTGGTGATACTGGGAAGACTTGTTTTAATACTGCTGTTACCTGCTACAGAATCAGGTGATGTTACTGACAGTGTACCCAGAAGTTGTGGCGGTAAGTGCTCTTATCATACATAAACATATCTTGCATAAAAGAACTAATAACGAAAACTAATGATAGTGTGAATAAGAGGATATTGTAAAGTTTGCATCTACAGTTATTCAAACTTCGTATTTGCCCGATATAGTGGTGAGTTGTTCTTTAAATTTAATTGGTTTGTTATATGTAACGAAAACTAAGAGACTCTTCTACTATTTTGACGTCAGTTAAGAGTTTAAAGTTGCAAGGAAATTACAATTCAACATAAAGACATGTCTCAGTTAGTGCATATACGATAGTTTAAGGTTTTAACTGTTCATAGATGTGACAAGTGATCTAACGAAGTAACAAGTTCGTTTAATATAATGTAGAAGACTTCAGAGAGAAGGTAGAGAGAGAGAGACAGATGATAATCAAATGTCGCTGAGTATAGAAAGAAAGTAAAATATAGCTTCAATTCTACAAGAAAAAAAGACACAGAAGTTCAAATCACGAGCGGATGAGAGTTTGTTTGCTGTTAATAAAACTCTAAAACTTGTGATGAGTGTGGCCTGTACTGCTGAGACGTAAAACTATAATGATTGAAATTCAGTATCATATTACCACTTTAGTACGCACTACGAACTTTAACTGAGAATAAAACATTAATTGTGACATATTATCATTAATATTCATAGGAATATATATTCAAATTAATAATTAGAATTTGGCTTGCTTACTTTAATATGACATTGAGTGTGGCATAGTGGCTATCGTAAGGCTCAAGGACAGAACTGTAATGCCTCTGAACACGGTCAACACTTTTAGATGTAGGCGCGTTATAAAAATGACAGTCAATTTCATTATTCAGTTTGAAAAGTTGGACAAAGTCCTTATGGCGACGAGTGGTGCTGATTTCCTTTTTCTGGTCAAAAGCTCAAACTAGGGACTTTTATATGAGAACCTAGAGGAGCTGGCATGTCGCATAAGGTATCGTTCAGGAAGAAAATCTTAATTCATTTCTTAAGGTATCGTTCAGGAAGAAAATCTCAATTCATTTCTTAAGGTATCGCATAAGGTATCGTTCAGGAAGAAAATCTTAATTCATTTCTTAAGGTATCGCATAAGGTATCGTTCAGGATAAAAATTATAATTCATTCCTTAAGGTATCGCATGAGATATCGTTCAGTAAGAAAATCTTAATTCATTTCTTAAGGTATCGCATGAGGTATCGTTCAGGAAGAAAATCTTAATTCATTCCTTAAGGTATCGCATGAGGTATAGTTCAGGAAGAAAATCTTAATTCATTTCTTACTTTCATATAAACGCCTAATTGTGACAACAAGTTAAAGTCTCAAATTAAATAATAATTTAATAGTAGTAATAGGATGTTTTGTTACTATTTAAATTTAAAATTTAAGTTATTCAGCATGTTTTGTCACTATTAAAAAGACAGCTAATTGAAATATTAGCTAAGCACTAAACACTTTAACTTTTCTCTGAGAATATGGCTAAGTTGCTCATGTTTGAGATAAGGTATCTGAATAGGACAATTATGATAATTTTATTTTAGTCCTTCCTATGTAATTTGAGAATATAGATATTTATAATTTATTTCCAGTCACGTTATGTTATTGTGCATTAAAAGTAAAACAAAAAACACAGAAAAGACGTTTTTTGGCACAGTGATTTGTCTGTTTGTAATTAAACACAAAGCTACATAATGGGTTATGTGTGCTCTGCCTACCACGGGTATTGAAACTCCGATTTTAGCTTTGTAAATCCGCAGACATGCCGCTGTGCTACTGGAGGGCTGACACAATCAAAGATGAAGCCTTTATTAGTTGTTTCAGTGGTTTAGCTTCGGTAACATATTTATCATCACCAGGGCTTGTTTTTTTTTACTTTTAATATATAAATACACAGTTTAAGAAAGAAATTACATATTTATTACGTGATTATTAATTAATGTATCAATGCTAATGTTTAAATTAACTACTTTTAAATACCAATATTTTACGACATTATAACTTAAACATTCCATTGAAAACTGAAAAACAAACAAACTATTTTCCATAGAGTCGTATTCGAAAGCCTATTCGGATCAGGAATCCTTTCCTGCATCTCCAAGACTTATCATAGATATAGCTCAGCATCTTCGACTTCGTGAAGTAACACTGATATTTCATCATGCCACAAGTGAGTTAACGATAAATTCTTTTCTGTTTCTAATGTATTTCAGGAAACAGTTGTTTACCATTTAAGCAAATAAAAAAGAAAAACACTTCTATGCAGTCCTGATAAGAAATGTAAAATGTTCATGATGTCTATGAAATAGGCTAAAGGTTTTAAAAATGAATTGTTAAAAAATGTTCAATCTATGATATTTCTTTTTTGAAATATTGATATCGTACGATATACATCTAATTAAGCGAAATATATTCTGAGATTGCTGGAGCGATGCCTATTTAACATCAAACCTCTCTCAACACAGATGGCGCTGATAATGCCTTCTATTGCCTCGTATCTAGTCTTCACGAAGTTGGAATTACAACCACACTTTTTTCTTTCAAACAAGTGATCGATCTTGATAAAAGCAGCTTACAAAATAAGCTCTCATCCTATGAAATATCGAAGAATCATGCGTCTTCTTTGTACTTTGTTTTTGTTTTTCATAAAACGGACAACCAAATATCTTTTCTTCAGGTAAGGCTATTCAGAAGAAGACAAAAAAGTAAAACGCTGTTGTTTTAAATTTTTTAAAGGATTTTTTATTCTTCTACGCTGATGAAAAATAGGTCAAGTTATTGATATATATTTGAAGATAAGATGGAGGAAGATCAAAATTCTCATTAAGTATATTTTTATTAAATAACTGAATTTAATAAACATGAAAATACACTAATTAAAACAACTTAAAAATGTAGTAAACTCTGAAAAAACCCAAAACGTGAAATGAAAGTTAAGAAAACGCACTGAGAACAAAATGTCAAACAGTAACACAAAATTAAATTGTTTATCCTCAAAACAATGAACAAATTTAAAACAGATTAACTAACGAATTAAGAAAGTATTTAAATTCGTTGTTCACGGCAGATTTGCTTCTTCTTTTTAAATCTACATAATATTTACAGGTTTAGTTTTTTTATCTCGGTCTCATGGGTAGTTTGTTATATAACTAGTTTCATAAATACACTGTTGTTATTTATTTTGAAATCTCAGAATTATGGAGCATATAGATAATCATTCATAATACTACACTTTTAAAAAATGTTTATTACGCTGATGAAAGTATTGGTGTACTTAACTGTATGATTTTAATTTTAGTGAAAATAATTATTCAAAGTATGATTAGAAAAGAAAATAGCCATAAATAAAATGAAGATGCATGAAACAAATTTGACGTTTTAATTTAGTTTCGAAACATATATATATACATGGAAATTATAAGAAATATATTGGATTTTGTTTGCTTGTTTGAAGTTAAGCACAAAGTTATACGTTGGGCTATCTGTGCTCGGCCCACTACGGGTATCGAAAATCGGTTTCTAGCATTGTAAGCCCGCAGACATACTGCTGTGGCACTGGGGGGGGGGGTGAAATATATTGAAACATACAGCAATATTTAAAAGTTTTGTTTTGTTCCAAGGTTGAATATTACTTTATTATAACGTACATCTTGGTCATGGAAAGTAGGGTTACCCTTTCAAAATGAAAAGAAAAAAATATTATCTTTACAGTGGTTGATACAAATTAGAAACACCTGTAGAAGTACTCAATCTTTTAGAAAGGTTAAACAGACTGGATCCTCAGTTAACCGATTAACTTGTTATTCTAATGATCTCTTAACCAAGTTTTCTGTAATGTTAAAATATATGTAAACTTTCTTCCACGTCAGTTATCAAGTGGCATGGGAGAACAGTGTAACTCAACTGACTTTCAAAGAAGACGGCCCATGAGTTGCCAGTTGTTCATAGCTGCCTTCCTTCATCATGTGGCCCGGCATGGCCAGGTGGTTAGGACACTCGACTCACAATCTGAGGGTCGCGGGTTTGAATCCACATCCCACCAAACATGCTCGCCCTTTCAGTCGTGGGGGCGTTATAATGTGACGGTCAATCCCACTATTCGTTGGTAAAAGAGTAGCCCAAGCGTTGGCGGTGGGTGGTGATGACTAGCTGCCTTCCCTCTAGTCTTACACTGCTAAATTAGAAACGGCTAGTGCAGATAGCCCTCGTGTAGCTTTGCGCGAGATTCAAAACAAACAAACAAACAAACCTTCATCATGTGTTCTCAATTAAACATTAGGGACAGTTAGTACAGATAGTTTTTAGTTTTGGGTGAATATCAGAAGCAAACAGATGAACAAAGAGGACAGATTGTAGGAACCCGACTAATAACCGTCTTTGTGACTCAAATTTCAGAACTTCTTGCCTTTGAAATAAGAAAAATATTGCTTACTACTGTATTAGATCTCACCAGTTTATTATAACAGTGGTTGGAAGATCATTATGAGTGAATGAGGCTGTCGCTCTTTACGTCAAATTGTGTCTTCAACGAATAGAACCAAATTCCTCAGTAAACGTTTTAACCAATTGCAGCTGTAAAGAACTGGAGCAGCTCTAACAGCTTAAGGTGGACCCATACACAATTCAGCTGCTTCTGCTGGGTGTTTAACATATTTTATCCAAACCCTGTACATATATGTCAGTAAATGTAAATGTACATTGAGACAGATAAGTCTGTTATTAAACGATTCAGTATAATGTTTTCTTCACAGCCATATGTTAATTCCATTTCAATTCAAGTAAATGAAAACAAAACAAATAGCTTGTAACATTTTTCTTACTAACATAGTAAATTGAAGAAATCTTTCTGGAACTTTAAGATTTGTGATGTTTGCAATCCGTGTTGTTCTTTCTTTTGTATTCACGTGCATATGATATTCGAGTATATCAATAAACAAAGAATAATACGTAATGTTATTTTTCAGTCACTTCTAAAAAGGCGATGTCTAGAAAATGTTCGCTGGGTCCTGTTTTTATCCAGTACCAACATAACAAAGACAGGTTTTCCTACAAAACTGGATATTCCTTGTCTGTGCTCAGTGATTATCGTACAGAGAAATCGGGAAAAAACGAGGGTGAGTATTGAGAGACTAAACGATTTTTTTATAAAATGTGTATTTTATTTATTTGAACGTTACCTTTATATGAGATTATACGTGAATAAAAAGTTTATAAATATATATATAGTTTACTGCCATATCAGTACTTATAGTAGGAATGAGGCGGATACACAATACAAGTAAGGGCAAACAGTTTACTCATATACTCAAAACTATTTGAGAGACATCCTTAGATGATAAACAAACCACATACAAAATTCCAAGTCATAAAACCACTTGAGAAAGTCAGCAGAGCAGATACAACAAATTCACAAAACCACAAATTTCTCAATCTCATTGACTGACTGACATTGTTGAACGCTTCTAGCTGCGTAACAAACAGACTTATCATACTTATAAGTGCCCCAAATAGAACAATAGCACGGGGACCACGTGTTGGCGCTAACGTGAAGTAATTAATTAAATTAATTGACTAGTTTATAAACGCTTAGTATATGCACACAACCACAACTCACACAACATAACACAAGTAACATTGCACAATATAGAGTGTGTACCATCATAGGTAGAGTACACATGCACGCTCACAATCAGTATACACACCATAAGTGAAGATAATGCACACCACACATACACATACACCATTATTTGCACATCTATAATGTTATGGTACATATCCATAATGATGATATACATACAAGATATCAACACAAATTAAGTGCATGAACAAATAGAAAAACATTTTTAAAGGAATTGAAAGTTTTGGTGTACCAAAAAGTGAGGAAGCAAGGTAGGAATGGGCATGGTATAATAAAACTTCCTCTATACAACTTCACAAGGAGGCATGACCAACATCCAGACCATGTCTACTTCGTTTTTCTATGTTCATGATATTATATTACTTATGTGTACATACAGAAGTGTGTCTATGATTCTTCTATTTTTCTATATACAGTAACGAATCCATGACATCGATACACATAAGCCTCTTAGGGTTTTTTATCTTTGTATTTTAATGTACCTATATAGCTAATGTACGAAATCTTGTTGCCTTCTCACACAATTGCAAAAGGATGGACCAGTTGTAAAGAAAAATAACATACAAGTTATGGTTCCACAAGAATATCCGATTCTTCTGGTTTTGTATAAACATACTCTACATTACATGTATTGCCTCCAATAATTCGATTCACAGAAACCTATAGTCACTGTATGATAAGTTTAGTCCACCTGGCTTATTGTATACAGGATAGAAAAAAAAATCGAAGTAGGCATGGACATAATGTTGGACACGGCGCTTTGTTTTATTACACCAGGCCCATTTCTACCTTGCTTCCTCACGTTTTGGTGCACCCATTCCTACACTTTCAATTTTTTAAAAATATTTTTCCCACTTGTGTATACTAGATTTGTTGCCGTCTTATCTGGCAATTTTCTTTTTTTTTGTGTTTCATTAATATGTTAGAAATATGAGGTAATTAGGTAATGGTGTTATAAAAAAATAGTAATTGTTCAAGATAAACATACATTATTAGTCTGTTTTTTATCATTGAATATTTGTGGTTTTTGATATCAAATAAGTTTGGAGATACTGCACTGATGACTATTTTTCTACAGACTTCAATCTAGCATGCTTACGTATATCTATATTTTGTGCGTGTATAGAGAGGGTTTATTGATGTTATTAATGGTTATGTACATCTATTTGCACTTAGGCTCATTATTACAGTCTAGTACAATGAGATTGAAAATAACTATCTCACCAAAGAAACTTGGATATTTGAAATATAAACACAGGTTTTTACGAGTAATTTATTTTTACATGTGCACAGATAAAATGTTATAGCTTAGAAGTAATTCGCGGTTTTACGAGGTGATTAAAAGTGTACTTGCGATTTTAGAAATACTGTTTCATGTTTCTAGAAATATAACTTCATATTTTTAATGAGTTGTTTAATTTTTAGTAGTATATCACTTTTATGTTAAATAATGAACAATGAAAAGTATTTCGATTTTTGGTAAAATTCTCACTTAATTTTTTAGTTTTACAAAAAAACATTTAATATATATTGATATATTTTAATCAGTTTAATTTATCTTGCTGTGTTTTTCCTTGAGTTTATCTTGCTGTGTTTTTTTTCATTGAGTTTATCTTGCAGTGTTTTTATTGAATTTATCTTGCTGTGTTTTTCCATTGAGTTTATCTTGCTGTGTTTTTCCATTGAGATTATCTTGTTATGTTTTATGATTTTTCTATATAATTTATCTTGTCATGCGTTTTCTACATAAATTATCTTATGTTTTTTCCACTTGGTTTATCTTGCTCTGTTTTTTATTCCATTTCATTAATCTTGTTCTGCTTTATGTTTTTTGTCCTTAAATTATCTTTTTTTTTCACTTAATTGATCTTGCTATATTTTTTCCACTTGTTTTATCTTGCTACATTTTTTCCCACTTTGTGTATCTTGCTATGTGTTTTCCACTTAAGTTATCTTGCTATGCTTTTTAAACTTTTTCAGCTGGTTTGTCTTGAAGTGCTCTTTTCTCTTTCTATTTACTAGCAAAGACCCACAAAACATTTCCGACCAAATTAGTATCTTTATCGTAACAGTACTTCTTTAAATATAACATTTTTAGCACAATATCGACGAATTGTAATCGTAGACAACGAAATGTGTAAATGCACTTGTATATAGGCCGTACTTTATAAAACTTTAACTTATGTTAGGCCTAAGTTCGATGAAGAGTTAAATTAACACTGTAACCTGTGCACGTTTTTTTTACTTTAGTTTAGTTAGGACTAAACTTTACTATCGATAAATAAACTTATAATATTATTCTACGACCTAACGTCAAACCTTTTTTTAAAACTCTGATAAGTTTTTAATATTCTGTTGTACAAAATGGTTAGTAAAGTATATTTACATTCCCCTTTT
>NW_013667694.1:88435-95927 GCF_000517525.1 Limulus polyphemus
GTTAAAGTCAGATGATGATGTATTTACTCCAAATCTCTGCTTTAAACAGTACTGGAACAAAATGTTAAAGTCAGATGGCGAATATATTTGTCCAAATTCCCTGCTTTAAACAGTACTGGAACAAAATGTTAAAGTCAGATGATGAATATATTTTCCCAAATTCCCTGCTTTAAACAGTACTGGAACAAAATGTTACAGTCAGATGGCGATAATATTTGCCAAATTCCCTGCTTTAAACAGTACTGGAATATAATGTTGAGGTCAGATTATGAATATATTTGCCCAAATTCCCTGCTTTAAACAGTACTGGAACAAAATGTTAAAGTCAGATGGCGAATATATCTGTCCAAAATCTTTGTTTTATGCTGTGCTGGAACCAAATATCATGGTATTTTTCATACAGTTAATAGATAAAAAGTACACGTTAAATTATAATTTATAAAATTTAATATAATGTGTATATTTCTATGTTGAGAAACAATAGTTTTTTGTATATTCTTGTTAGATTTCTCCATTCTTTGTACTCGGCCATGGTCCTAACGGGACATTAAAAGCTGAATACGGGACAGACGTCAATCTTCTCAATACCCTTGCTAGAAAATTGAACTTCAAGTTAGTTATCTACTTAGTAACCTCGATATAAGGTATCACAGCTTTATATGTTGTGATAGTGCTTATATAAATAAAAGTGACGGACATATATGTATGTTTTCTTATAGCAAAGCCACATCTGGCTATCTGCTGTGTCTACCGAGGGGAATCGAACTCCTGATTTTAGCTGTTGTAAATCCGAAGACTTACCGCTGTCCCACAGGGGACGTGAGGAATATGACCTTGATATCAACACGCTTGTTCAACGATGTTAGTATGTTAAGATTTAAATTATCCCTTCGTAAACTCTCACATAACACTTTGTCTCAAAATTTAAATCTTTGGTAAAAATGTATAGTTTGATATTTTTTCTACATATGACGTCTTACAAACATATATATATTATCATCAATCAACACACGCAACGCTTAGAAAACAGCAACTATACATTTTTACTAATCCTCAGTTGGTAATACTTTAAAAATAGGCGTACAGTTTACACTCAAAACAATGGAAATTAATCACAAAAATACATTAATAGAGTCCCAAGAACTTTTTGTTTCATACAACTTCTATAGCCATAAAAAATCCACGTTTTAAAATTATCTCTGAATCAATTATTATATTATTATTTTTTCATCATGTGATACGTTTGCTCATTCATTTATCACCTTACGTGTTGCTAAATATTGCTAATTTATACTCGGATTAAGATACTGGCAATGGAATTCATTTACAGGGAATCGTAATTTTAACAAGAATATTAATACATAGATAGAACCCTCAGTTTAAAACCAGGGTAATCCTTAACGGAGGGCAAACTGCCCAACTAGCTTCAAACCTATTTTTACGATATTGTCCTTAATAATCAGTCGAAATCTTAAACTTTTTAACACATCCAAGCTCATAACACCCCTACATACAATTTAACCGTGATTTAGAAAATAAACTGTCCTTTTTTAAAGACATCTTTATAAGAAAAACCCTAACTGTTTCTGTATATCCATTTATCGCAATAAAACTTTTACTGGTCTTTTAAAAGTTTTGTTCACTTCCATTATAAACAATACGTTATTTCTTGTCCTCTCGATAGAGTCTACCGAATCTATTCCAACTGCCAAACTATTTCATTGTAATGACTTCTTATACAACAACTTGAAGCAAAAAATATCCTCAAACCAAGTTAGCCAAAGCAAACTCAATCCAGAAATCAAACCATCTAATATTTCCAATGTTCAGCCAGTATCTGTAATTCCTACATTGGAAAATAGAGTTTAAACTTAAACGAAATTTATTTAAGTTAATATAAATATTATAAATACTACCCTAATACTTAACTCAGAATCAGTTTTAAACACTCTGTCAGATTAGAAAACCCGTTATTGTACAAGTCAAAACCTTCCTTGCTGTCATGGATGGTATACAAATATACATCTGTGGTAACTGTACAACCGCCTACACAGGCAAGACCAAACGCCATCTGCTTTTCCTAATCACAAGAAGAACATTGGTCACCATATCACCTTGTATAATTTCAAAATTTTAAATTCAGGCATATCTAACAAAACATTATTAATCAAATACAACAAATATTGATATAATGTTAACAATGCTGCTATCTCCCATAAATTAAGACTTTTTTCTTAACTGATAGGTTCTCGTTATTTACCCCTTGGTTCTTTCCTTTTACCCCATTATATATGTCCCCGAAGGGAACAGCGGTAAGTTTACGGATTTTCAACGCAAAAATTTTAGGTTTGATTCCCTGTGGTAGACATAGCAGATATCCCAATGTGGGTTTGACCCAAAACAAACAAACCATTGGATTTGAGTATCTGATGAAATAATTTTACATGTACATATATAGCCAAGTTAGGAAAGAATAAAAGGATTCATCGATATAAAAAATATATAAAGCTGCTGCTGTGATAAAAAGGTGTTAGATCTGTTCAGAAACGCAAGAGGTTTGTTATTCCAGCATTTTGAACAGTTGTGGCAATATTCCAGATTTGGACAAAAGTTCAGATCTGTGTAAAAAGTAAAACAGTATTAATCTACCTTCTAACATGTATGAAATCACTATCATGCTTCTATATGATTCTAAATTATTGTTATTTTTATTTAAACTTGTCTCTTTAACGCTAGAATTTAGGGTTTGATACTCACGGCGGATGAGGCATAAATACCTCATTGGGCAGCTGTGGACAATCGATGTTTCCCTGTGTTATTGCAATAGTACCATAACAGAGAAAGTTTGTGTTTTATTTGCTATAAATAATTAATTAAAGTATAAACTGTAAATTGATAAAATAATAAATAACAGAAAAAGTTTGTGTTTTATTTGCTATATTTAATTAATTAATGTATAAACTGCAAACTGGTCAAATTGTAAATAACAGAGAAAGTTTATGTTTTATTTGTATAATTAATTAATGTATAAACTGTAAACTGGTAAAATAGTAAAGAACAAAGAAAGTTTGTGTTTTATTTGCTATAAATAATTAATTAAGATATAAACTTGTAAAATGGTAAATAACAAAGAAAGTTTGTGTTTTATTTGCTATAAATAATTAGTTAATGTATAAACTGTAAATTGGTAAAATAGTAAATAGCAAAGAAATTTTGTGTTTTATTTGTTTAAGTAATTAATTAATGTATAAACTGCAAACTGGTAAAATAGTAAATAACAAACAATTTTTTTGTTTTATTTGCTATAAATAATTAATTAAGATATAAACTTGTAAAATAGTAAATAAAGAAAGTTTGTGTTTTATTTGCTATAAATGATTAGTTAATGTTTAAACTGTAAACTGGTAAAATAGCAAAGAAAGTTTGTGTTTTATTTTCTATAAATAATTAATTAAGGTATAAACTGTAAACTGGTAAAATAGTAAATAACAAAGAAAGTTTGTGTTTTATTTGCTATAAATAATTAATTAAGATATAAACTTGTAAAATGATAAATAACAAAAAAGTTTGTGTTTTATTTGCTATAAATAATTAATTAAACTGTAAACTGGTAAAATAGTAAATAATAAAGAAAGTTTGTGTTTTATTTGCTATAAATAATTGATTAAGGTATAAACTGTAAAACTGGTAAAATAGTAAATAACAAAGAAAGTTTGTGTTTTATTTGCTATAATTAATTAATTAAGGTATAAACTGGAAACTGGTAAAATAGTAAATAACAAAGAAAGTTTGTGTTTTATTTGCTATAATTAATTAATTAAGATATAAATTGTAGATTTGTAAAATAGTTAACAAAGTATTGAGACTGCATATGAGAGAACATCTCTAGTTTTCTAGAGCTATGTGGGTTGACACACGATTTTCCATCAGCCAAATATGTAAATGGAATTTATAAAAAAATCTAAAATATTATATTTTCTGCATAAACTTGACCGTTTGACCGTATAGCAACAAATCACTTTGACCTTCGACGTCAAATGTTTGCTCTTTTAAAAATTCAGTTTTTGAGGTTTATTAAATACAATAAGAGGTGTTGTGCGCAACTGAGATAAACCAGCTGTGTTTGTAGCCATAGAGTTCTTTCCAGATTTTGGACTTTCGAACTTTATCCAGGTGTATTCGAGCGTATGTTTCGGATTTAAGCACAGGTTTACACAACTGAGAATATCATTCTATTATTCTGCTCGAAATTTCCGACAGGAAAACACCTTCGAAACTAAAGACATTTGTTTGTAATATATGTACTATTGCTTGATTACTTTAATACGGTCCTCATTTATACATATCTGTGGAATTCATCATTTATATACATTTGCGAAACACTCTTGCTATCTAATGTGCGAGGCAATTTCTTGAGTCTTGTAAATCCTGAGATGTAGTCTTATCACAGTTTATACAACAATGGAAAAATAAGAGTAAAGATCTATCTGACTTTCAAAGGTGTATGATAATGGGTGCTATTCCAGTTAGATAGTCTTCGTCAAGAGCTCTTTCTTTGACTAGCCATTCCAAACCATTTGCCATCAGCGACTGCCAGTGATTTGTGGCAGGCTGAGGGAAAATACAATAGCACATCCTTATAACTTGAAAGAGATGACGAACTTTCTTTTTGTAGATTAATTTATTTAGAACTGGCAAAGATTCGACTATCCCCGATTGTATCATACAAAGCATAGTAGAAAACCGAGAGACAATAGTCAACAGTCATTCCAAAGAAATCTAATCTGAGATTCAAACAGGAAAGTACGGCTTTATTATTGACTAAAATACAAGCTGTGTACGATGATTGACTTGTAACACTTTGTTATAATCAGATGAATATAATTTCACCATTTTATCTATTGATGTTAGATTACAAATATAAACTAGCTGAAGAACTAAAACCTTATTATGTAATTTAGACATTGCAAGCTGCTACAGTGGGGAATGTTTCTTTATGGGAGGCCTTAGGTCCGTTGTCTTCCAAAGGAGGACGAATTACATCTAGTGTAACAGAATATCTATCACATCTGTCTCGCAATGATGCATTTCCATCAGACTAGTATTATTCGACCAGTGATGTCAACCAACTGTAGTGGGCAGTACAATCACTAAACCTCAATAGGGTTGACCATTATTGGGATGAAAATTCAGTGAAGCATTCGACACCTTTATTTTCCAACAGCAATGGTAACTCCGTTACAAATCATACTAAAGACATGTTCTAAGATTTAGTGAAGTCCAAAATACGTCAACTCCAGGTTATTATTGCATCTTAAGGTTGTCTTACCCAATATCAAGTATATCCTAATAACCGGACAGGCCGTGTAAAAATTAATGTTTAAAATTTTAGGTAGTTAAATATGTTTCGACATGATTTGCTTGTGCCACTACAATTCCAAAACGGATGTACGGATTGAAAACCAGACAAAAAACAAAACACGATCGTAACATAAACATTCTTATTAAGAAACGTTTCGGCGGTGCGTTGAGTGACTCTAAAAAACACATTATTAATCTTTCAGACTACTGCCTCTCTGAAGTAGAAGAATTTGTACTTGGACATGGTCTAGAGTTTTGTGTACCTACTAACAATATCCAGAGAGAGAAGATTTTCGCAGAATTTGAAGTTTTATATGCTCAACTTACTAAACATAATCCAGTATCGGACGAAGTACTAAGTTCGCTAAAGACCAGACTACGTGATTTGGCACATGCTTACTGTGGCACACCAATCGACCTTACCGACCTCTATATGCATAGCGAACATTTTCAGGCTATAAAATCTCTACGCTCGAACAAAAGTATTCTTATCACAAAACCTGACAAAGGTTCTGGTACCGTCATTTTGAATAAAACTGACTACATTGGAAAAATATGTGACATCTTAAATGATGAAACAAAATTCAAAAGGTTAGGCACTGTTTTGCAAAATGATAAAACGGCAAAAATTTAAAACAAGTTACAAAAACGCTTATTAGAACTGGTTAAAAAAGGTTCATTACCACGTGATATTTATGACCGGATTAGGCCCACAGGCTCACAACGTCCCCGCATGTATGGCCTTTCTAAAACGCAGAAAAAGGATGTACCACTCCGCCCGATTTTGTCTATTATTGGCTCTGCATAACATGAATTAGCGAAGTGGCTTTCGGAAATTTTAGAACAAGTGTTAACGTACTTTTCAGAAAACTGTATCCAAAACTCCTTTTCTTTTGTTACAACCATACAGAACTTTAGACTTGACCCTAAACAATCGTTTTTGTGATCATTTGACATCAGCAGCTTGTTTACTAATGTACCTCTGAAAGAAACCATCAAAATTTGTGCAGATACTTTGTATGGTGGAGAGGTTCAGTGCCCTCCAATACCTAAGGACCCGTTTATTGAACTAATGAATACTGCGACACGTTCGGTGGAATTCAGCTTTAATGATACCATGTATCAACAGATTGACGGAGTCGCCATGGGTTCTCCTCTTGGACCTGCCTTAGCCAATATTTTCGTTGATTTCCATGAAAAAGAACTATTCAACAAAGTTACCAGACCTGCTGTTTACTTCAGCTATGTAGACGACACATTTGCCATTTTTAAAACTGAGCAGGAATGTCAGTGTTTCTTACACGACCTAAACTCGTTGCACTCGGCTCTCAAATTTACTTTCGAAAAGGAACAACATAACTCTTTACCGTTCCTAGACGTCTTAGTTGAAAAAGATGACTTTCGTTTTCTCCTCAGTATATTCAGAAAACCTACCTTTACAGAACAATACACACGATGGGATTCTTTCAGTTCTAAAAGTTGCAAAACGAACCTTATTGCTACTTTAGTCCATTGGGCTCTAGTTATCTGTTCAAAATGTAAACTAGATTTCGAATTGAAGACAATTAAAACTATTTTACTAGAAAATGGGTATCCAGAAAACGTCATCAATCAAATTACTTCAAGGAAACTTGAGAGCTTCTCAACTGCCCCAAAATTTGGTACCAACAAGTGTTCTGTTTACCTAAAACTACCATGGATTGGTAACATTTCAACAACATTTGAAAAAACAATTGAAAACGGCCATTACTAAATGTTTTCCTGCAGTGAACCCCTACTGTGCTTATTCCACATGTAAGCTGTTGCCTGCAACACACAAAGATGGGATACTTACCACACAGAAAAATATGGTTATTTATTAATTCTCGTGCCACTGCGAATGTCGGTACGTAGGTCGCACTTCACAAAGACTGCAGGATAGAATTAAACAACATGTACCCACATATTATATTAAAACATATAAGCCTGTCCTTTACTGCCAAAAATAATTCCTATACAATCTACACATCCTTTAGTAGGTCTGTGACATTTCCTGATTGGCTTAAGGACATGCCAATCAGTATTTGCCTTACCGGCCTACGCTGATCTGACTCATTTTATAAGCTGTACTATTTCCTATAGATCATTTTCC
>NW_013667694.1:96927-100519 GCF_000517525.1 Limulus polyphemus
TTAGTGTGAGTGCATTACACTCAGAGTGCTCTTTACAGCTCCAGTGACTGTTTCAGCTGCTGAAAGAAGTTTTGAGATCATCAGATGATGTTGCAAGATAGCTGAATTTCCAGAAATATATTCACAAGTAAATTTCTAGCATGAGCAATTAACAAGTGAATTTTTACACTTAAATAACTGTGTGGAAGGGATCCGGACATTCTGTTACGAGCATTTATTCACTGGACATTTCGTTACTGGTTCATTGTTACTAAGACAACTTGTGACGAGTGCATTCTTGTTACATCATTTTTGTGACATGGCAGTTTTTTATATATATGAAATTGATTAGTGATAATAATTGAAATGCTAATAGTTTGTAAATTGTACAATCATTTGGGGACCATTCAAAACTTACATAACATTATGGGGGTGAGAGGGTGTCTAAGCCTGAATAACGATATATTACGGGATGATATGAACAGTGTTACATAAAATGTTAACTGTATAGGTAAATATCTTAGGTCACATCAGCTTACAGGGGCAACATCTATCTCAACCGTAAAAAGTAAAGTTTGGTGAGCAAAGCTCACTGAAGAGTGTGGGCCCCGGGGTATTTTACAAAACACCAACCTGTCATTTTTTGACAGGTTGGAGTATATATATATGTATATTTGTGACGTAAATGCTATTATTTTTACATAAGATAATAATAAACACATCTTGAAATATTATAAGCAAAGACATTATTTGTATTTTCAGGAAGCAGATATTTCTGTCGCTAAAATGTCCATTACAGAAGATAGGAAGGAAGCAGTTGACTTCACCGTTCCGTATATTTACGACGTGGTGACTTTTGTCACCAGATCTCCCAGATCTAAACATCGAACTCTATCTATCGTAACACCATTCACGTGGCAGGTGAGTTGTGTTTTGTAAGAGAGTGAAACACTGAAAACAACAACAACAAAAAGACAATTTGTTTATATGAAATCAGAAGATGATACGACTGATAGATCACACTTATGAGTTTGGAACATTTCGTTACGGACAGCTTGTAATATGGACTTTTTGTTACGTCATCCAAGTTACCATCAAATCTTTATGAAAGTTTCATTATGAGTGTTTTGTGTGTGTGTGTGTGATTGGTGAGTTTTGTTACTAGATTCACCACTACATAACTCAAGTACGGAGGACACCACCTCACCTCCCTCTCCTTATTAAGGGGTTTTTGAAACCAAATCAAAGTATGTTAAATTACAATAAATGTTTTTATAGACCTAAATCGTTTACACTGTAATTTATAATAATAAAAAGCACTTCGACTAATCAGTTAACATGTATGGTGCTGTCACCTATTAGTTATCTTGCTTTTAATATAGATTTTTAAAAATAAACTTATTAATTATTATATCTATTAAGTCTTGCAACTGTATGTAGTCTGACGTATATTAGCCAAACTGGTAGAAATTGAAAATCTAGGCTTAATGAACATAATTAGTTGAAGTGCTTTCTATTATGCAACAAATGAAAGGTATATATAAACAGTGAATTGGTTCTTCACTGATTTCATTTTTCTAATGATGGTGGGTCTATGACTCACCACAACATGTAGAAGTTGTTAAGTAAGGTCTGGTGTCTTTTACAAAGCCTTTTTTACGTATTGTATGAATTTTAATATTGTGTTATTGAGTTTTTAATAAATACTTTACATAAGGCCGGCCCAATTTGATTTTAATATAAAAATATAGTTTATACATTTTAGCGCTCAAGAGTGAAAAGACAAAATTAAAATAGTGTTTAAACATTATTTGCTGAGCGTTTTTCAACTAGGCCTAACAGTTAAATTCTGAGATTAGCTCTCAGAGGCAAAAAACTGTTTTAACTTTCCGTTTGCAGCTTGTGCAAATCTGCCTATCACCCAATGCGAAAAGATTCACGAATTTTTGCTACGGGCCATTCAAAATGTTGCCGCAAAATGCTTGCATCATATGATGTCAACCGCAGTTGAAAACAAATAAATTGAAAGACATATAAACAGTAAATTGGTTTTTCACTGATTTCTCCTTCATGATGATGGTGGATCTGTGGCTCACCACAACATTTAGAAGTTGTTAAGTAAGGCCTGGTGCTTTCAATAAAGTTTTTGTTAAAGTATTATGTAAATTTTAGCGTTATCTTATCGAGTTTTTAATAAATTTCTACATTCACGTTGTCTTGAAATGGACTTGCCTTTTTCTGAATCATTCTCACCATACCAGTCCACGTTTCGTTTGACAATTTTCGTCCCCACTCTCCATCTAACGGCGTCTTTATGATATATCTACAAAATAAAATGTTTGTAAGCAGAGATGTAAAATTGTCTAAAATTTACTTTACCAAGTTTAGAACAACTCGACTTTCAAGATCTACTGTACATATCTACATGTGCCGATGTTTCCATTTATCAACGCTATATTTTAAATCTGTGCAAGAACTCAGCTGACAGATGTTTCCGCATATAAAAGCTATCTCCATGTTTTGTACACCGAAAAAACTTTTCAAGTAGTTAAATATTCTTTATATTGACTGCAGCTATTCCATACAAAGTGTAGATTTGTTGAGGAACAGCAAAATAACTTATTCTGCACCTACACAGCTTCAGCAGGTAACTGAAGAGTGTAAACAATTCACACTTGTTGAGTGTTTACAATAGCGCAAATCAATTCACCCCTAGATATTAATCTAAATGTTATCTCCAAGCACTTAAAGTTTAATTATATCAGTTGTTAACAATTAAATTAACTAAAATAAACAATTTACTACAGGTAAGAATAGTGCCAGGAGTTTCTATATTAGTTTCGATTTGTTTCCGTGATTTAAAACTATCAATTTTCTCAGTGTAAAATAATAATATTCTATTTTCATTAAGTTAGAATTTGCTTAAAATACATGGAACTGATACATAAAAGTATTTGGGCGAAACGCAATTCAACCGTCTTTAGTCTAGATATTTTATTATTTTCATATTTGTTACGCTAATTTGAAAAGATTCGTTTACACTAGTACTGCAACATCTCAACCAACAATTGGTCCAGTTATCAACGCTATTTTAAAAGAAATATCTGCTGAAGCTTTTCGCCAGACACTAATCATAGCAGAACCGTCTGGAAAATGATCTATAGGAAATAGTACAGCTTATAAAATGAGTCAGATCACCGTAGGCCGGTAAGACAATCACTGATTGACAAGTCCTTTAGCCAATCAGGAAATGTCATAGACTTACTGAAGGATGTGTAGATTGTATATGAATTCTTTTTGGCGACAAAGGACAGGTTTATGTGTTTTAATAAAAGTTGGCTTCCAAAATATGGAGATGAAAGTATGGTTATTTATGAATTCTCGTGCCTCTGCGAATATCGGTACGCAGGTCGCAGTTCACAAAGATTGCAGGATAGAATTAAACACATCCATAAGAACTAAGAGTGTGAAAGTAAAGAATTTACATACATATTAATTTACAGTTTTAATATCGTTAACTGTGTACAATATTCCATCATTCTGTTTTTATTAACATCTGGGGCCCGGTGGTTAGGGCCCCGGCATGGCCAGGTGGTTAGGGCACTCGACTCGC
>NW_013667694.1:101466-115066 GCF_000517525.1 Limulus polyphemus
ATTGCATGTATATAAAAAAACTAACTATGCTCTAATTTTAAGAAATATTTCATAAACGTTTCAACACTTTTTTGAACCATTGTGTAATTTTCATCACTACGGCAAGTTGCGTTAGTTCTGTTACCATTAATAACATGTTATAAATTTTTAAAAGTCTAAATGCATTGAACATTGATGGATTGCTATAGAAAGCCCCTTTTGGATAAAACTGTCGATTCAATGAGACATTATTTTAATTGACCCAGAACTTCCCAATTCTAGGTTTGAGGTTGAAACCGTAGTTAAATCAAATGGTTTATTAAATGTGTTTGTTTATTTTTCAGGAAGTAGAATTCCATTTAGCGGAGCTCTAAGTGTGAAACTTTTCCTGGTTTCCTGGTGGGCATTTGCAGTAATATTTTACTCATCTTATGGTGGTACACTGAAATCACACATGACCATCTTGACCAAGGATCAATCAATCGATACAGTCTACGCCCTGAAAAGAGAGATATCAAAAGGACGTTACACTTGTGGCATATTAAAAGGATCAAATCTTGTAAATGCAGTTTTGGTAAGGAATGGTCATAGTTTCAATGAATTACCTTGTTGATCCCTAATTCTGTACAACTTATTAAACTGGATTCGTAGTAAAAATTATATTACTAGATTTTAATAATAGCCGTGAAAAACTCGTGATGACTTTGTTTCGTGTATAACTTACTATGACTTGTAAAATATTGAATATCTGTATGGAAATCAATCTTATTTATCACAAACACTTCGAAATCCTGATTATTTTTTACAAACATTTTGCTGTGATTTTAACTACTGAGATTATTTTGTTAACTTTTAAATGAAGCTCACGTGAGCTCGCGATCTCTCCTTCGAAACTGAGGAAATCTGTAAATTACGTGAGCTCACGATCTCTCCTTGGGCACTAAGGAAATCTGTGAATTACGTGAGCTCGTGATCTCTCCTTCGGCACTAAGGAAAACCGTGAATTTTGGAGTGAGTGCCAATGAGAGTTGTGGAACTTTAAGTTTTGAATTTAAATATTTTTATGGTCACTTTCTTTAAAGGAGTTCCGTGTTGATACTTATTATGTAATGGTTTAGCGATAAATAAGTAAAATAATCAATAAGCACATAATAGGCTGAACGATCAGGTCAGAGAATCCTGGTATCAGGCATAGCCGTTCCTAATTATTGAAGTGTGCAACAGAGGAAAGGCAACTAATCAACAGCACCATCCCCCTGAAGGGGGGTTACTTTAATCAATTAGCAAGATCGGCTGCCACTCTTATAACACATCTACAGCTGAACGAGCGAAGCATGCTTTTCAGTACGATAGAGATATTAACTACACATTAGAGGTGGCCCTACTTTTTGAACCTTATCACGTATATGCAAGTAATTATAACTACTCACATCTGCCATTAGTATAGCATGGCGAATGATAAGACGTTGTGTCACATAAGCAATAACTTAATACGAATGACATACTTGAAATACAGTGTCACACCGTTAACGTGGACACATAATAAATATATAATGTTATTCAACAATGCAGTGCACTGCTTTCTACACGGTTAAAAAGTTATATTTTGGGGTCAATTCATCTATTTTATGTATATAAACAATGAAGTACTGTATTACAGGAATAATCACAATAGTACAATGTCCTAATAGCACAATACCCCATAGATTTGTGACTGGATATTTAAAACATTTATGTTATATGTTATATGTTGTAATTCTAACAAGAGAAGTGGATGGTTATAATAGACCACCATCGTTTGCCAACTGAAAAGGTATACAAAGTTGATCAATAAGAAAAAAGTTCCTAAGATATTCGATGTTGCTTATCGCCATCAATGCACGAAAGATAGTTATTGACTTAATATGATATATATGTATTTTTATTATAACTTCACATACAGCGCTTTCAACTCCCTTTCCACACAAATGACGGGCACGCGAACCCTTAATTGATAGCAAAACAGTTTGCCTAAGTCTCCTCTCAGGGGCGGACTGTACTAAAATTCTACCAGAAAAAAACTAGAGGGAGCCCACAAATTTGTCTTAATAAACAAAAAACACATGATTGAGAAGTATCATGTAATTTAATATTAAAACACTAGTCATACGTAATTCACAAGATCAGTAATTTTGAAAACACAGAGGTCTCCTTTACCAGGTAGGATATATTGTTAAATAAATCCTTTTCGATGTACGTTGTTATTGGCAGAATTATTTCTTTATCGTGCTGACAGATCAGTAATCTATATTATGAGTAATTTTCCTACTGGTAGCGTGTGTGTGTGTGTATGTGTGTTTTCTTATAGCAAAGCCACATCGGACTATCTGCTGTGTCCACCGAAGGGAATTGAACCCTTGATTTTAGTAGTGTAAATCCGAAGATTTACCGCTGTCCTAGTGGGGCACCTGCTGGTAGCATAACGTCTCTAACATAAATTCCTTGGATCATAACTTGACTACTTTTACGAATGGAGATAATCAAATTATAGTCACTATAACACTGTTTATTACCATATTAATTCCATAACGAATTTCTTATTTTACTTACCTCAATGGTTGGTTTGAAAGACATTGTGTCATTTATTTGCTTCCTTGTATTCTAACCAACCAATAAACTTCAAAGCACGAAATTTGTTTTTGTAGGCTAACAGGCTAGTGATTGAGAAAGCATTGACATACAATAAAAATGTTGTTTATTATCCTATTTATTATCAGAACTCATCAAGTCTTTCGTTTTCCTTACAATAGTTTCGTACGCATAAATTAAGATTAACAGTTCATAACATGCTGGTAGAAAATATACTCATAATTCCTTGTTTAAAATACACAAAATATTGTACATTTGTTGTAAAATTTTACCATTGCAGTTAATGTAAAGAAAATGTTATGCTATTAATGTCTCGTAACTAACTCTTTCAAGAAACAACGCATCCGTTGTTATACATAGATCAGTTATAATCTTGAAGACAGAATTACTGCTAAAACCAAACTAAAGTTTACGTTATTGTGAAGGTTTCGTTCCCTCCACGATTGGACGGCGTTTCTCAGAGGAAGTGCCTTGTTTAAAAGTTCCAGAAAAGTGTGGGAGGATTTTAGTTTAGTTTTATCTAACAATAATCATGTATAGTTTAAAAGACGGTGCATTAAAGTAGATTTTTAATAAATTAGTAAACGGACGCTTTTTTATATCATGTGAAACATACATTATCAGTAGGCAAGTAGCTACGTGGACTTACATGGTATATACAATGATAACAGGAACATCCCTTTCCTTCATTTATTAAACGAATACGATATTTTCGCTTTATGTAACAGTGACAAGTAGTGGAACAATATTAGATGGGAACACAATCTGTGAGCATCTTTGACATTTTACCTCCACTGTAAAAAATAATAATAAGCTAAAAACCAGTACCTAACATTTTGGAATAAAATACCAGTTGTTTGAAAAAACACGGTAATTTGGAATACCTTAACCTTTTCAAATTCAATCTATAGATAGTAGTAAAAACAAAACGTAAGAGGTTGAATCCTTTAATTATGTAGCAAGATTATCCAATAGTTACCAACGCCACCAAAGGTAGAAGGAGAGGTTATGTTTTCATCCCTGTGTGTTTGTGTGTGTGTTTTTGTCAATAAGATTTATCAAAAAAAAACGCCTGAATGGATTTGCTCTATAACTCTGTCAAAATGTTTGTATTTTGACGAAAATTGGTGGACATATTTAGAATATTATTACCCATAGTCTTACCAAAAATGGTTTATGTACGTTGATAATGATGGACATACGGAAACACTTTCGTGTTTTTTTTTGTAGAGCCGAATATGATCAACGCTGCGGGGAGGAGGTATGCGCTCTACTGAGTGCCCGTGTAGGTTTAAATGTGCTATGTCAAGATTTGGAATACCTGAAGTGTTTATTTCAGCATTTTCTCGTTGTATCGTGTTTATCTCGTTCTGTCGAGTCATTGCATGCAATTTGTAGTGTGTTCTTTTATATAATGAATGGTATAATGTACTCATTGCAAAATGAAAAATTAGTACGATGGATGATGAGAAAGACGATATACAAAATAACTAGGTTATTAATAATCACTTTAGCTCTGTAGTAATAATTTAAACATTGATATGAAGTAATTTACATGATTTTAAATGATGTTAAAAGACAATATTCTGTTATCTCTTTAACTACATGTAGCAGTTAGCACAGTTTATCGTAAATAACCCAAACTGCTCTTTCTATGTTACGTTTAGGACTTCTGCTTTTTGGAGTTTATTTTTAGGTGTTTTATAGTTTTATTTAAATATCTTAAAATTGGTGGATTTTTTTTTGGGGGGGGAGAAGTATTTTTACTTTGACGAAGGTATCTTAAAATCGCTGTTTTTCAAAATGTGGCTATTAATATTCTCTGCATGGCCGGGTGGTTAGGGTGCTTGACTCACAATCTGAGGGTAGCTGGTTCGAATCCCGTCCCACCAGACATACTCGCCCCTTTCAGCTGTGGGGGCGTTGTAATGTGACGGTTAATCTCACTCTTCGTTGGTAAAAGAGTAACCCAAGAGTTGGCGGTGGATGGTGATGATTAGCTGCATTCACTCTAGTCTTTCACTGCTAAATTAGGAACGGCTAGCGCAGATAGCCCTCGTGTAGCTTTGCGCGAAATTCAAAACAAACCCAAATGTTAAAGATTTGTAATATCAGCTAATATTTTATATGAAGTTATAAAAACAAATTGATCACTTACGGTCGAAACGTGTACCTTTTCCTTCAGAGTAATATTCGGTGGAATGTAGTCATAAAAGTAGCTACAGTTTGTATGTCCAGTAAATTTAATAGCCATTACTTGTGTTTATTGAAAAAACACAGAACTAGTTTCTTTCTTCTCTTTTGTATCGGGTGTTTTATTGCTTAAAACCGAAAATTAGAAGCCCTAGTTTCGTTGGAAAAATGAAAACAGCATTTCTTGAAGTATAATTAACTTATAAAGATTATGATTGGCTGAATTGCTTATTAATCAAATAATTGTACTAGTTGTTGTAGATTTTCATTTGCTACCTAGATTGTTAATTCAGCGAAAGTGATTTCTTTCCCAACATATTTGTAGCGAAATAATATTAATTTATTTTATTATTACTAATTTTAGACATTCAATTTATTTTGCATGTTATTAACTGTAATGTTCTTAGTTTTGTTGCCCCACCTCCAGTGGCACAGCGGTATGTCTGTGGACTTACATCGCTAGAAACCGAGTTTCGATACCAGTGATGAGCAGAGCACAGATAGCCGATTTTGTAGCTTTGTGCTTATCTTTAAACAAACAATCTTATTTTTGTTGCTCTCTAGACTGTTCATATTTGTTTATAATTATCGGAATCGTCACTGTATATATATATATATATATACTTATAAATGTTTGAAACATGTACGTCAACAAAAAGTGGTAATATGGTTTTACTCTTCTTGTACAGGACCCAAACAATCCAATCTATGGGGATTTAGGTGGTTTGAAAGGAAATAATTATGTTGATATGGTACAAAATATTACCCACGGTTTACTGAAGACTTTAGACAACAATTACGTTTATATTGGCACTCGTGGAACAACCGAATTTCAAGTTACAAAAATGGGAGAAGACAGGTTTGCTTTTGCTAAAGATACTTTCGCTAGTTCCAATAATGCAATAGCTCTTCAGAAAGGGAGTCCATGTAAAACATCGTTTGATAAGATGTAAGTGTTTGTTGATTTATTTCAATCTGAATAGCTTATCAGTTTTGATGTGTTTCTGACATAAAATGTTTGTAGTGATATTAATAGGGTATCGAAGTATATTATGTTATGTGGAAAAACAATGAAAAAATAAATGTTATTTGCTAAATAAAAGCAAGATATTAAAATCAGTATATTAAAGAACGATTTACCCAAATCCTTTTATCTGTAACGCTGAAACATAAAATATAGCTAGTAAATTTAGTTTATAAAACACGTGTCATAATCAGAAAAGTCCAGGCTATATTATACAACTAAGTCTCAAATCAACCAAGACAATAATAAAAAACTAATTTAGAACATTTATAAGATCGATGACATGCTATGTCAAACCTAACTCTTTTATTTGAATTTATACGATAAAAATTCTAAGCTTCACTTTTTCTTTGACTTGAATACCTCTACCAACAGGCTCACAACGACAGTAATTATGTTAAATGCCCTTTGCCTTTCATTCATTTATTAGGTTTCAGTCTCCAATGAATCAGTTTCCGTTTCAACTTTACGCGTTCAGGTGGCAAAAATGTGAAATATAAACCTTGGGCAGTAACTTGTATGTAAACGTTTGGCTTTGTTGCTTGGTGACGGAGCTTGTCAGATACATTTTGATTTTGTGTTTTGGTTCTTAGAATTATTAGAAAACCAAACGCGTCGTTTGTGGGATAAGAACAGTAAAGTAATCTAACTTGATAACTCAGAAACTAATCATTTCTTATATTATATTATATTTTAGTTCTATGAAAATATCAAATGATTATGTTATATCATGAATGTAAGTAACAATATATTCAGTTAGCTCAGGAACCATTTTGATGACACTGGAATTTAACAGCCTACTTTGATTTATACGTATATTCATTTAGCCTAGGAATCATTTTGATGACATTGGAATTTAACAGCCTACTTTGAGTTATGCATATATTCAGTTAGCCCAAGAACCATTTTTATGGCATTGGAATTTTACAGCCTACTTTGATTTATACATATATTCAGTTAGCCCAGGAACCATTTTGATGACATTGCAATTTAACAGCCTACTTTGATTTATACATATATTCAGTTAGCCCAGGAACCATTTTGATGACATTGGAATTTAACAGCCTACTTTGATTTATATATATATATATATACAGTTAGCTAGGAACCATTTTGATGACATTGGAATTTAACAGCCTACTTTGATTTATGCGTATATTCAGTTAGCCCAAGAACCATTTTGATGACATTGGAATTTAGCAGCTATGATAATCAGTGCTATAATCATTGCTGTGTTTTGTTTCTGACACTTCCTCATCCACTTAACTGTCTTTCTCCACCAGCTTTGCTGAAATTTCTTTGCCTGATAACCACCTACAACTGTTCATTTTTGAATCTCTTTATCGGAGAGATAGATGTTGTTACTTGAAGAGAAAATGAGTCTTTATTTACCCATGTCTTGTAGAAATTTGAAAAAACACCAACAATCTTTCATAAAACATCTCTCTAGACAGTTGCATATTTACAGACATCATAATGATAATACAAAGAAAATAGTAATAATAACCAAGTGAAGGTTTTTTATTTTCCTAAAACACATAGATAAATACTTCCGGTAATATTGACCGGAAGTATTATGTTTGTACACAAGATCATTAAAAAAAGTTAAAGATTTCAAAGCTCTTATATTATGTTCTTAAGCTTTAAATTATATTCCTTATAACCTTTTACAGTTCTGGTTTGATATAGAGTTTGGTGAATGCAATCCAAGAAATATTTTTCTAGTATTATACTTTGGTAAACTAAAACTTCGAAATATTGAGTGTTTGTTTTAGGTCAAAGACACACAAACGGCTATTTGAACTCTTACCACCGCGGAGAATCGAATCATAGATGTTTATGTTAGAAATCCGTAAATTTGCCGTTGACTCTCCAGGGGACTCGAAATATTTATTGTGTCAATTCACATTGTATAAATTCGTATCGACCTTGTAAAATAAAAAGATAAACGTAAATTTTATTACATTTATTGAGTAAAAGAAGGAAGTACTCTAGAACTTCCACCTTTTGCGAATAAATAAGTTTTAGTCTAATAATTTGTAATCTTAAATAACAAATACATTATTTACAATTTTATAGACTTTTATGGTAAAGTAAAAATTAATACACACGATTAAGAGAAGTAATTTGTGTATTCCAATATTTAAGGTAATACGGTTATATCACTGTATATATATATCAATTTTGTAATTATTATGTACGCAGAATAACACGTATTGTGAGACACGGTTTGATGAACAAGTGGATTGACGACATAAAGGACAATATACGCAAGAACGTCATTATTAGCACATCGGAAACCGCATCACGCCCTCTACAGGTGTATGACTTATTGGGAGTGTTCTATTTTCTTTTAATCGGACTCTGTTTCTCTACAATGTTATTACTAGTTGAAATTGTGCACAAATATATAAACTGAGAAAAATAAGAATTATTAGGTAACTTACCAGAAAAAGTTGTACATTTAATTACATTTTAATTGAAAAAATCAACCACAAATGCTAAGTTATGTGAAAACATTAGAAATACTGCATCGTGATCTTTTGACTTGTTAGATTTTAAAAAGGTTTGAGAAAATACAGCATAACATCATAGTATCTTTGATTTAACAAAAGAAAGTAATGAAAAATACATTTTCATACATGTATATTTAAACTTTGGAAACGTCTTAATATGAAGTTTATAATGACGGAGCAAAGTTGTAACGAGTCTGTCGTTGTTTGAATATTGGTGTTTTTGTGTTAGCCCAAAGTTACATAATGGGATATCTGCGCTCTGTCCAGTACAAAATTGACTTCAATGATTTAACACGAGTTTTACAAGATGGAGGTTTAAATTTCATCAATTTATAAAGTTCTGCGCTACCAGCATCATTTCTCATTAGAACTCCGAATAGTGTTTTAGTTATAAAATGTACATTAATTTTCGGGTGTTTCGTTACGTGTGTTTACGTGATTAAAACGAATTTTGAATTGAAAAATTAAGAAGACTTTTACAATACACGTTATGATACACAAAAGTTGCTCGATTCTAGATCACGTTTTCTTTAGGAAGTTAACTATAATATATATTATTTATAATAAATTAATTAACTAATAATCATACGTGGATATATATTGAACATACACAACATTTACTATATAATAATTTATATTTTAAATAGTTATCAGACTTTATTTAAAATTTTTCATATTTATAAGGTTTTATTTTAAATGCGTGTATAAACTTTAAATATACTTTCAGGTTCGTCAATACCAATTATCCATTTCATCAATTTCGACATAATACACATATTTTTACCATTAAATAGTGATCTTATTCTAAATATCTAATTTTCAACTTTAGGAATTTGTAACTTTCCACGCTGTTTAGCTTATGTTTCATGTATTGTTTTTATTTCTCGCTAGTTCTTTATATATCTTTGCTAAACTTACTTAATGTTTTATAAATATATAAATCATGTACCGAACGCATATTTGAATTTTTAAAAATTAATTTTGTATTATCAAATTATGATAGTGACAACATACACATTATAATAGTTCTATGTAATTGTATTAAAACTCTTAAATTTGTCAAATAAATACCTACCTTCCCAGCAGGTTATACCATACAGTAGCGTGGTATAAAATCCGTTATAATGGAGACTGTTTTAAATAATAAAAATTTACAGTGATATTTTAAATGTTTTCTTATTAATCTTAATTTGTTCTTTCCAATTAAATCTAAAGTCGATTATTATTCCAAGATATTTAACATATTTTGATTATTATGAAATAGAATTGATATTTGTAATGTTTTTTCAATCTAAAAACGTATATCCGCAGTTGCTTTAAAAATATTCGATTTTTTTTCAGTTATTTGCTTTGGTTCTTTTAAAGAAATGCTCATACGTAAGAACCGTCTTTTTAACATTTAAACATAGCAGACTTTCATTAACTGCTTCTTTAAATATTATAAATTATGATTTATTTTCGTAACATCATTATCAGTATTTCTTTTATAAATTTAATTTCACAGAAATTATTTAAAAATAAAATAAAATAATAGGATCCAAAACTGATCCATGGGGTACTTCAAAGCTAATTTCCATTTCATTGCTTGTAATTGTATTAATTTTAAATATTTGTTTTCTATTTAAAATGGATGATTTCAATCAATATAAGACAATACCTCTTATTCCGTAAGAGCATATATTAAGCTATTATTATTTTCATTTATAGAATGGTTTAACTCATTAATCAATTAAAGTAGTGCAACCTCTATATTAATATCTTTCCCGTACTCGAATTTCGAATTTTATTTAAAAACTTGAAATGTAAGTATCTTATAAGTCTTTCTTTTTAAAGAATTTTTATATAACTGATAATACAACAATAGGTGTGTATTTACTTAGATCATTTTCATTACCTCTCTTAGCTTTGGTATAACGACAGCATACTTTAAAAGGTTTAGAAAAATTTCTTTTACCATTGACATACTAACTAAATGTGTCTTTAGCATTGTTAATTTATTAGTCCCATGTTTTAAAATTTCAGATGTAGTTTTATCTTTTCATAATTTCCTACCCATCAATTACTGTTAAATACATTGAATGTACAGTAACATAATTTTCATGTTGCATTTTATCTCATGGATATAAATTTAAGCAATTGCAAAAATATTTGCATATAATTTCCTTTGCACTATTTATGAAAATGAATTTTAAAAATTACATCTAATTGGGCTATTCATTAAACCTGATATTCCTATTATCTTTTGAAATACTTGCAATTTTTTGTGATTTTTTATTTTCTTGTGAGATGATCGTTAATTATATTTCATTGTTTTTAATATTGATTTTTCGGTCAAGTATGTTTCACTTATATTGATTTATTTAACTTAATAATAGTCTTTTAAATTCAAGTAATTCCATATAGTTTGGTGTTTTATTTTTTTCTTTGATTTCCATGCATTTCATTTCTATTTTGAATAAATTGTCGTAATCTATTTATCATCCATGGTTTCAGTTGTTAGTCTTTTTATTGTTGCATATTTTCGAGATGATTTAATTATATTCTCTAATATTGTAACAAAGTTTTCATATGCATCTCAAATATTGAACTCTGATAAATACTACATCAAATTGTTTTATTTAGGTATGAATTTTCATACAATCTATTTTGGATACTTCACTATTATTTAATGCATTATAAGAAACTGAACCAGTAAAGTAATCATAAATGACAACACAGTTGAATAAATTTAAAGGCTATTTTCTTTTGAGGCACTTGACATAAAACACCGTATTTTGCAAATTATCTTCGTTATCTGTTTCTTTCATATATTGTAAAATTGTTTGACAAGACAATTTTTCTACACTGTAGAATATACACCACAATATCTACTTTCTATCCTCAAGTTGTTACGGAAATATAATCCTTCATACATTATTATGTTTGCAAGCCACTATTATAACAATAACAACAGATACCAGCACAACAGTAACAAGTCAAACGATTTATTTGTTTGTTTTGGAGCAAAACCACATTGAGCTATCTGCTGTGTCCACTACGGAAATCAAACCTGGGATTTTAGTGTTGTAAGGCCTAGAACTTACTGCTGTTCTTCCGGATTACCAGGTCAAACATGCGATTTGAAGACTTTCTATCCTTAACATAATAGATGATATTCAGTTTTTAACTGTAATTATAAATCTGTAATTCACAATATAATTCCTCGTTTTGATTTAAGTTTTTCAAAATTGCTCTACATATTCAGTATGTAATCATAATTTGAAAGGTAGGTGAATGGAACAACTAAGTTCCTCTCTCCCTAGTTACCTACTGAACTGGGTCGTTCCACTAGGTTCTCACGTACACCTTTTCGGGGGGAGGTTCCTGTAAAATTGGGCATATTGTGTAGAAATAGACAGTGAACATTCTTACCGGCAGGTCAGGTGATAATTCAAGGCTACAATATCCCTTACTTTTTAGTGAGAGAGACTATCAGTCACAGGGGTAACACTTGCATATTGAGAAGAATGACATTGATGTTTTTCATGTGTGCTGCTACGTTTACTGATTCCTGGTCATGATTTAAGGAGATATATGATGATCCCATTTTTATTGTCCGAGAGCTTTCCAGTAAAGACAAGAAATACAATGATTGTTGGCTGCCCGAGTAAAGATTGTTTCATTATGTTTACTTATGTTCAATTTCCTTCTTTTGTTTAAACTCAAAATTTATATTTTATTTTGTAATACATTTTCCTTTGGCTTTCTGTTACTCATAACCGATTACGTTTAAAGGGAAATCAGTGTACCTGAGAATACCAAAGTATGTATTCATAATGTTATTCCAGTTAGGGTGTGGAAGTTAAAACATCAGTTTCATGTACTTTTTTAAATCCTTTCCTCATATGTTCTTTATTTTAGCAGTAAAGGTGCAATCCGTTTGGATATCAGCAGGTTAGATAATAAGACATTTCAATTTCTTAACTGTTTTCTTTCTGGTTCCATACAAATTTAGTGGGTAAGTACATTATATTAAAACGATTTTAGAGCTTCATCATGCTGTTACAGTTTATATGATATCATCTGGTCATGCTCTATTTAATAACCACTTACATTCACAAAGACTCTACTGGGTTCTTCCATTGCAAAAGACTCCACCATAAGGCTGTCATGATCACAGCATATCACTTCTTTCTGCATGCTCTCAGTGATCCATCTATTATCACACAGAAATCTGACAGCTTGACCTGTATGCCTTCATATAGAATCACATGAATATTTGTTCCATACTCCAGTCTCTTGAGGCATGCACTATTGAGTGGGAGGTATGACTACAAACCTTATATATCGTAGTCAAGACTTACACTATTGACCTTGTTTCCAGATAAAGTTCCTTCTTGATTATGCTGTGTACTGTTGCTTGAGTCACGTGGACGGCTTTTTTAACTGACTTCTGAGTTCGGGATTCTTGCCTGTTACAAAGCACTGCATTTTGTTGGGGTAAGACTTGTTGCAAGTTTTTTCTGGGTGATCCATACTCCTTTGTTATCCAATGCTATTACGTACATTGGATAGCCCAGTCTATACAGCTTTATGATCGTGGTGTATGAATATTTTGCGCCGGAAATAGCTATTACATTTGTTTGTTTATAATTAAGCACAAAGCTACACAATAGGCTATCTGTGCTCTGCCCACCACGGGTATCGAAACCCGGATTATAGCGTTGTAAGTCCACAGACATACTGCTGTGCCACTGGAGGGCAGCTGTTACATACCCTCCCCAAAACGATCAATTTTCTACGACATAATACTATCTATGAAATAATGTTAAAATGTAGTTCTGATAAATGTTTAACTTAACGAATGAGGTGCAAAATGTAGTCGCTAACCTCACATTTTGAAAGCTAATAGAAAAATGCTATTCAATCGATGAATTAAAATCTGTTGTTTTAAACAATTTTAGTGCGAACTTGTATTTGGAGTTCTGAAATTTTTAGCTCAAATCAACATGCCTTCAGTGCTGCAGTGATTATGTGGCCAAATGCAACATGTGTCAGCCATATAATACCAATTTCAACTGGCACGATATTTGTCATCTTCAGGAATATGGTTTTAAAATACGCTTCAGTGTAGTACTCTTTGTATCGCCTAACAATCATTAGTAAAACAGAGTTCTTTTCTTTTTTTTTTTGTTTGGAGGAGGTGGTTGGGTGGTAGTTAGTTTAAGTTTAATTACTTACACTACTGTACTCCTAATAAAATTAAAAATTTAAATAAACC
>NW_013667694.1:115131-119271 GCF_000517525.1 Limulus polyphemus
TTTTTTTTTTTTTTTTTTGGTGAGGAGTGGTGGTGATTGTTAATAATTTCACACTGATCTCATAAAATTAATAATACAAACCCCCTTTTTTGCTTACAATGGTTACGTTTACTCTGTAGTGGCTACTTATTTATATTCATGACTTTAGTACTGAAATTAACTTTATATGCGAAAGATTTAGAAAATATTCGACGAAAGACATCTTTCGATATTTTTCGTGAAAACATGTCAACCTAAGTTACTGTCCAATCATTCAATTTATATTGGAAGCCCATTAATTCACATCAGATAATTTTTATAATAATTATCCTGTAAATACTAAATTAAATATTCCACTCTGCCTAGCTCAAAGAATGTCTATATTATTATTTCTAACCCAGAAGCTCAACAACAAAGAATGATAAAATTAAAATCTTACCGTAGAAAGGTTCATTATCCAGAAAATGTAATAGAGAGAGATTTAAACTAAATTAAGATTTAAAAAAAAAGGAAATTAACGACAGTCATATAGATGATATAAAGGAAAAACACGTTATTCCTTCCATAATATAGGCCTGGCATGGCCAGGTGGTTAGGGAGCTCGACTCGCAATCTGAGGGTCGCGGGTTCGAATCCTCATCTCACCAAACATGCTCGCCCTTTCAGCCGTGGGGGCGATATAATGTGACGATCAATCCCACTATTCGTTGGTAAAAGAGTAGCCCAAGAGTTGGCGGTGGGTGGTGATGACTAGCTGCCTTCCCTCTCTACTCTTTCACTGTTAAATTAGGGACGGCTAGCTGTGCGCGAAATTCAAATAACGTATTACCCTGGAGTTAAAATTAATATTAATGATATCTAAAAAGAACTGGAAAAAAATTCAGATAAAACTCGAAAACTAGGTTTGAAAATGAAGAAATCATATTATCACAAATACGCTATCTTAAATCAGAGTAAATAAATCTGATGAAGCTATTTTCCCCTGTAATAAGCCAAATTATTATATTTCTGGGAAAGGTTATATATTACATACATTAAATATATTACAGGTCGTAATGTGGAGAAAATATTTTTTTATAAACTCTGGATTTAGTTGTAGTTCACATAATGTTATTTATATATTATTTTATTTTTGTTATAAGGAAATATATGTTGGAGAAACAGAAAATTTACGTTTGAGAATAAATGTACATAAATCTCATGTCAAAAATGCAAATAATAGCCCATTAATTGTTAACACATAATAAGTGTATTTATGGAAAAATATCATACTTTACAATAAACGTTTTTCCAAATATTTCTATTTTGGTGAACTTGTGAAACAATAGGAGATTATTTTATGAACATTATTTATTAATATAGTTAATACCACAATCAGTGTTACATAGATTGACACACAAAGGATATTCAAAACATATACAAAACTTTAAGGTCAACAAACGCGGCTAGTTTTGCATTGTTAAGTATGTTTTGTCAGAAAAAGCCTTACTTTAGAAACTGAAAAGTACGAAACCGGTATTAATGTTTTTATGTGAGTGTGTTTTTATTTATTTGTTTTAAATTAACAATAATAAAGAGTTGGGGTGGAGCGTGCCTGAAGTAAAGCCGTCTCAATAAATCCGAGAAAGTCTTGGATGTTGTATTACTGCTTCTCATTCTCAAAACAAACGACCCATGTAGGACTTATTGACAGGGAAGGAAAGTGAAAGAGACATAAAAGGGTCATGTGACCCGACCTGACACTGGGTTTAACTTTGTTAGCATACTTGAGAAGTCTGAAAATTGCCGACTAATTTTATTTTCGTCGAAGATCAAAATTTAAAATGCAAAATGGAATTTTCGGGGGGTTAAATATTTCAAAGATGAAAGAATTAAATATATTACACAACAAATGATGGTAATGTTTCGGGCCTAAAAAACACTGTTTGGTCGTTTGTTAATTTTCCGTAGAAATTCTTTCCGAAAAACTTCAACAATACAAGTCCTTCCTTAAATAAAACTAGTTTATTCTTTCTTAATACAACTTTCCAATACACTTAATTTCCACAATCACTTTAAACACACTCTATAATTCACAATGATTCACGCAATGATTCCGATTAACTCATCTCACGTTATCCGGCGCACTTATATACAGGAATAGAGGACGCCTAGCACATACTGGATTATTCGTGATGTTCCCCGATCCTTCTAGGATATCATGACGTGTTACCAGCGTCACGTGACTACCGCTGTCGTAACAACACGAAACAATTATACAGCGTTCTATACATGCACGTGAACAAGTATACAGGAAGCATCTCTAATAATATTGTTGGAAAAAATAATAAGTGTAATAAGTAATCTAGGTAAAAGAAAAAAAAAGAAATTTTTCATTTAGGACATTAGTGGATAAAGTGCTTATATTGAAAACGAGACGTTGTTTCTCAAGTTCCCTCATTTGTCTGGCCGTTGGAGCAGATTTTAGGATCACAACACAACGATGTTTTTGGTACTAAAATATTGGTAAACGAGTTCATCAGGGTTACAATTAACTATCAATGTTCTAATTTGTGAAATCAAAAGCCAACGCATATTGTGAGAAGCACAATCAACATACAACGCATGCTAATGCTACTGGAGTCTGGGGGGTATGTCCCCCAGATAATTTCTAAAAAGTAGGTGCTTTTAGATTAAATCTGGAAGTAATTTTGCATGAAATATAACTTAAACAATTGCATGGCTGTTCACATAACATCCAAAACGTTAAATACCATAAGCAGCTGCTCTATAACTATATAAGCAAAATATTTTACATCACAAAAATAAGAGGTTGGTCAAAAAGAAGTTATCTTTCTTTTAAAATGTAGAGATTTCATAGCTCCAGTGATAGCTAAACATAGATCAGTCCGTAGGAAAGTCCACTAAAGAGAAGACATTAACCCTCTCTTGCACTGCTACAAAAGAGTTGACGTGAATATTATGTATTGACAAAGAGAAGACAGTCACCCACTCTTGCACTAGAAATAAGTGTTAGTGGTAGGTATAGGAAATAAAATATGTATACATATATATATATACATATATATTTGTATAAAAAAACGATTTGTTTATTTCTTTGAAGTTAAACACAAAGCTACACAATGGGCAATCTGTGCTCTACCCACCACGAAACCCGGTTTTTAGCGTTGTAAGTCCACAGACATACCGCAGTGCCACTGAGGGGCCAAAACACCTGAAACGCACTATTTAGGAATAGAAATTAATATATATACAAATATAATAAAAATTAGAAAAAATAATTAACACATAGGATAAAATTGTTTCAAATTTCAATATCGTTTTTGGTTAAACAACAACCCTATAATTATTTTTCAATATCGCCAAGTTTTTAACGTATATTTCATAAGGGGTCATATAAAATGAAAGTAAACTCGTAACTTCTTTTTCTCATAAATGTTCTTAAAATTAGACAACTCTTATTTTCTAATTAAGGTCTATATAGTCGTTGCGCTGTGCATTACCTTCAGCTATAAATATCTTACACAAATAATTTAGAATTATAACATCATATACTCATAGATCTGCAATAGGCAATACACTCAATTTTTCAAAATAAATATATTTGTTTTGTTGTGTAATATCCAAGGAAGGAATTAAAATGTGTATTCATTACTCTATAATGAACCTAAAAATTACCCATACATTTTATATGTACTACCATGAATAGATAATCAATATTTAATAAATTGCTCTTATTATGCTTAATATACCATGCGAAAAAAATACATTGGGAACAACATTTTACGTCGGTATATTAAAACTGCACAGTTTCTTAATTTATCACAAACTAGCTGGAATATTCGTCCCCTGGACGAAAGGTTATCTTAAGAAATTAAAAGTCGTTACCCTTATACGTATTTAATTGTAAAAAAAAAAACGCCCATAAAAACCGCAAAACGCAACATGCAAAACTAAAAAATTGTATGTACTCCCGCATGGACCTAATGAGCTTCCACACCAATTTTGGTAAAGATCCATCCACACCCTGCGAAGTAGTTACATGGATATACAACAGACAACACTACTTTTTATAATAACAATTATAACAATACTATTTATATATTTTTCGACAGTTCCATTTCAGTAAAACACTTAAATATTTTATACACGCAGCTCTAA
>NW_013667694.1:120271-143889 GCF_000517525.1 Limulus polyphemus
TTTTTGACTATTTAAACAAATTTCATTGTTGTCAAACCATATTTTGTTATCTGTTGTATCAATTGCTCTAACCAACTCGAAATAAAACATAACGCATAAAAATAATTCTCATCTAATTTTGCGTTAATTTCTATCTTTTTGAAGTCCAGATTGTTTCGTTGTTAATGCTCCATTCTTGACAACTAAGATTCTTTGAATATATTATTTATATGTGTTTATGGATCTTAGGTTCATGTAGATGACATACTGTTATCGTAAAAGAATGATAATAACAATATGTAAACGTACATCGCTCAACGCACTTTGTGGCTGTGGATGCGTTATAGGAGTGACAGTATTGACTACCTACTTTATCTCTAGTTAATCACTTAAAAATTAGAGACTATTAGTGCATATATCCTTTCTTCGCGTAGTTTTGCTCGAAATTCAAGAAATAAACAAATAATAGGCTATCAACGCTGTGCCCCCCGCGGGTATCAAACGCTGAGTTTAACCTTATAAGCTTTCGAACTTACAGCTGTGCAACCGGGAGAGCTATTAAAAGTTATATGGATTTTTTCCATACTTTTGTAAACTCACAATAAATAATATCGCAGTCGGTCTATGATTGTAATACTTGTATTTATTTTCAGATTTAAAAACAGATATTATAATACAAATTTCAAGGGTTTGAAAAGTAATACTTTATTGAAAAATTAAATCTCAAAACTTGACTAACGTAGAAATTAATGTATGATTGCACGTTTTCAGTTATTAAAATTTAATATTATCAATACCTGGAGCCTTTCTAAATAAAGTCTAAATCACTTATTTTTAATAACCAGGCACGAAATTTAAGAGAGAATACATAGTTTTAGTACATATTCTCGTTTCAATATTCAATAGTAAGCTTACATAACTTTTGAATGCTCTTTTACCAGATTGGGATACTAGCTATGGTACCCGTTCCATGAGATACTAGCTGTGGTACCCGTTACATGAGATACTAGCTGGGATATTGGTCCCCTAAGATACTAGCTGGGGTATTGGTCACCTAAGATACTAGCTGAGGTACCCGTTCCATCAGATACTAGTTGGAGTACCCGTCCCATGAGATACTAACTGGGGTATTGGTCCCCTGAGATACTAGCTGGAGTATCAATCCCCTGAGATACTAGTTGAAGTACCAGTTCCATGGACGGAAGTTATGTAAATTCGTGATTAATGAAAGGTTATCTTTGGAATGAAAAGCTGCTTCCTTATATGTAATTGTAAAAAACGCCCATAAAAATTGCAAAACACAAAATGTGAAACCGCAATTTTGCATGTATCTCTACATAGCCCCGACAAACCGTCATGCCAAATTTGGTGAAGATCCGTTTAAAGGGGACGAAGTAGTGGCAAAAAAAAACGCCCATAAAAACCGCAAAACTGAAAATGTTTATGTACTTCCACATGGTCCTAATGAAACTCCATACCAATTTTGGTGAATATCCGTCAACACACTTTGAAGAAGCTACATGGACATACAACAGACACTACCATTATATTTATTTAGATATTTCAATATTAGAGGAATTAAAATTATTAATTATTTGTTCCACTTTCACTTTTTATTTGTTTTTTCATGCTTTGTATGTTTAATATTTCATGTTTTGTGTGTTTAATATTTCATGTTTGTTTTGTTTCGTTTCTGAAAGTTCACTTTTTTGTTTTACTTTTACTTATTGATATTGTTATTTGGTTCCTTCAGTTATTATAGTTAAATTAACTACATTTTAAATGCATTATCTATCTCAATATTTATGTTATTTTTTACGTGAAAACTATTCTTGTTCGGTTTTAACGATTACTTTTTACAGCCATTGTCCAAAACGTTTTTGCTTTCTTTCTTACAGCATTAAAAGTTGCCTCATTTACATCACATAACCTTAGAGGGCCAAAAATTTATTTTTTGATTTATTTTTCAAAGGATCAGTTTCAGCTCATTTGAAAGATATATGGTGTATTGATAGCTGTATATATCTTTATTATGACCATTTATGATATTACAGAGGTTTAATATATCATCATTATAACGTTGGATATTTCTTCATTAAGACCATTTATGTATTACGGCGGTTTGATAAATCTTCATTTTCAACATTTATGGTGTTAAAAAACTGGGTTTAAAACAGCTGTAATTACTATTAAGAATAATGATCGTATCTGTTCAAATGTTGCCGCTACTATAGCCAGTCTATGTAATTTAGCATTTATGTGATCAATATATGATCTTGTTAAAGTATCGTATCTATTTTTCTCTCGTAGGATCGATTATACATGCGCAAAGCTAATAAATTTAAATTTGCTCTTATAATGCACCCACGCACTAACTTATAACGTACTAATTTTTAATTAATTGAAAGCGACTAAAGATGGTAAAAATGAATAATAGAAGGGTAAGCGTGCACAAATTTAGAGTGGTTTGGTTTGAATTTCGCGCAAAGCAACACGAGGGCTATATGTGCTAGCCGTACCTAATTTAGCAGTGAAAGACTAGGGGGAAGGCAGCTAGTCATCACCATCCACTGCCAACTCTTGGGCTAATCTTTTACCAACGAATAGTAGGATTGACCGTTACATCATAACGCCCACACGGCTGAAAGAGAGAGCATGTTTAGAGGAACGGAGATTCGATCCCGCGACCCTCAGATTGCGAGACAAGCGCCCTAACCACATTGCTATCTCGGGCTTACAAGAAAGGAAGGACAGGAATTAATGCAAATCGTGAAACAGCTTTCTTAACGGCGCGGTTTATTTAACAGAAATTTCGAGAAATAACCATTGTTTTCAAAATGTACTTTTATGGTGGATAGAGATATCAAAAATGCTGTAAGCTCTGACTGACCGTAACGTTATAACGTTCCCATGGCTGAAAGGGTGATCAGATTTGGTGGGACTGGGATTCGAACCCGCACATTGCGAGCTGAGCCATGCCAGGTCCACAAATTTGGAAGACATTATCTGATTAAGTGTCTTAATTTTCAGCCGCAATACATCTATGTTGGTTTACACTCTTATTCGTGTTTCTTACAAGAACTCAAAATATTGTGATCATGAAATACTTGTATCGTCAGGCTTTTCTGTTCCCAAATAATTATACGAGTTCATATATCACGGATTGTGATATTTTACGCACCATCTTTGAAGAATTTCACACCAATCAGAACAACTAAATCATTTATGAAAAATCGGTTTTTGTTTACTTAGGTGCCCTCCGCTTCAAATAAAATAAACTACTAGCAAGATGCGTCACAGTTGCTAGCTTCTTCTTTAGAAAAGAAGAAGGAATATTTTACTGTGTATCCCATGAACTGTTAGGTAAACAAAAATTCAAGTTACGAATAAGAGACGTAATACGATGATATAAAACCAAATATTATCCACTCTATTATACCATACAGCCGGTCTTATATATATCCCCAGGAGGTCAAAGTCATCAGGCAGAATGAAAAGTAATTATGCGTGAAAGTTGAAAGTTTATACAAGGACCCAAATAATCCTCGTTATAGCGCTTCTGATGACGTTACAAATTACATCATACCCGCAGAAAACCACAGAATAGTACTCCTGAGTGAATCATATGTTTGTGTGTTTATAGGATGTCAAAGGCAGATATGTACTGTTTTAAGTCCTATAAAGCGATAACTATATACAAGAGCTTTGTTTTCCCGTTCTGTGATTTGTCATAATCTAAGAAATATTAAGTAACGCACGTATGTTATTAAAACCATAGAGTCTGAGTTCAACGGAAAGAATAAAACAACATTTCAGAAGAAAGAAATTTCGTTTTAGTTCACATGTATAACTGACATATAAATGCTATGTAAGTTGAATATTGTAACCATTTTCATTTGCATGACAGTTAAACTGAGATACATGAGCTATTTCAATAAAATGGAAATAAATACATACATTGTGTGATTTTACGAATTTCGTATTACGTGTTTGATATTACGTAATTTGTATCAGTGACAAGCTCAATAACTAATACTGTTTTTTGTTATATTTTACTGTCTTTTGTGAATTCTCTAAGACAGTTATGAATCCAGTGTACATATGTTATATTAAAAATCAAATACACAATCCTACTTGCCTCATTTAATTAGATACACTACCTTATCTGTTTTACCTAGTTAGATACACCACATTATCTGTCTCACCTAATTAGATACACTACCTTATCTGTTTTACCTAGTTAGATACACCACATTATCTGTCTCACCTAATTAGATATACTACCTTATCTGTCATACCTAATTAGATACACTACCTTATCTGTTTCACCTAATTAAATACACCACATTATCTGTCTCACCTAATTAGATACACTACCTTATCTGTCTTACCTAATTAAATACACTACCTTATCTGTCTTACCTAATTAGATACACTACCTTATCTGTCTTACTTAATTAGATACACTACCTTATCTGTATTACCTAGTTAGATACACCGCTTTATCTGTCTTACCGAATTAGATACACCACCTTATCTGTCTTACCTAATTAGATACACCGCCTTATCTGTCATACCTAATTAGATACACCACCTTATCTGTCTTACCTAATTAAATACACTACCTTATCTGTCTTACCTAATTAGATACACTACCTTATCTGTCTTACCTAATTAGATACACTACCTTATCTGTCATAGCTAATTAGATTCACTACCTTATCTGTCTTACCTAATTAGATACACTACCTTATCTGTCATACTTAATTAGATATATCAACTTATCTGTCTCATCTTCTTCAAGAGGTTCCATAAATAAAACTATTGCTGGCTGGTGTTCAACAGAAAATACCGTACGACAAAAGTTATTAAACAAAATATTTTGTTAATCATGTACCAGGACATTTTCCATAACTTTATATTAAAGCGTCCCAAAATTGGTTACATTTGAAGATTAAGAAAATAAACTAAGTCCAAATATTCTGTAAATTATAATCATTATGGTAAGGTCAATTCGTATTCAACGCATTCCTATAAATGGCTATTCGAACCTAGACACCAAATGCAAACAACGTTTTACGTCTATAAAGTTTTGTTTGCTGATTAAGTTAGCACATAGGATCACCTACGAAAATTGTCATGGTTTTCAAACGAAACCCAAAATTAGAGCTTTTTGGAATAGTTCACTATTCTTCTTCAGGACAATAAAGATAATAAAGTTTTACTATCAAACTGTTTACACGTAACCTGCGTTTCATGAAGGATGTTTCTGGATATGAGATCAATGATTATTTCTGCATATCGTCGTAACAATATAATTACATATCCACTTTCTACACTAACAGTGAAATGTAGCAAGAGTTACAAGCGCTTAGGAAATTTATCGAATAGTGACATTTTTATTAGCCACAGCATAGCGGCTTATAGAATGGCTCCGAGTTTTTCGTGTACAAACTTTTAGCTCATAGTTCCGTCATCTCTTAACCGATTTGAGATCTAATTATAGTTCTAGATACAGGAAGTCAAGCCCTTTCGAGTGACGTATTTGACCACGTCCAAGGTCTCATAGATTAATTTCTCTAATCCTGCCTAAAATAATTTCAATTTAAAGTAGGCTGGTAGAGATCCTGATAAGTAATAAAAACGAATCGGGTAAACGCCCGCCCCACGCTCGGTATTGCTGGAGCACAAAAATATAGCTAATAAAAAGGAAAACAAAAAATGTTTCATAGATTATTTTACTCTAAAAGAATATCATGTACCGCGTTCGTTCCTGATAACTAAGTTATTTTAATCAATAACGTTAGTTATTGAACTATAATGTGTAAATGTTGAAAGTAGTTCATCAGAATTAAACTCAGAAATAGATTTTACTTTAGTTGGTTTTAATAAAAGAAGATTAACTGTAGGGCTGCAAGGAAAACAACTACTTATAACACACTTTATATACCTATTCAGTATAAAGTATTTTCACTACGCCTACTGGTCAACAGTAAAGGAAAACATTATAGGTACCAGACATGTCATAAGACGAAGAGAGTGCATATTGACTTAACAAACAGTATAGAAATTCTCCTGATATGGCATGCAATTAAAATGTCCCAAGTTTGCAACAAATTTGACTGTCAGTCATCAAGATTAATGCAGTTTAACCGCCCGCCCAGTCACCAGTTTCATGATTATTCAGTCCCGCTGTGTTAATATAATAAACCAGTTAAAAGCCGCGCGTTTCATTTTCAACCTGGTAATTGAAAAACTAAAATAATCACTTTTTACATATAGGTATTATTTTTCATTCTGGCACAAAAAATATAAAGTGTTTCACATAAAAACACATTAAACTGAAACATTTTTATAAAAATGCAAGATCAGATTAAGTTCTTATATAGAGCATTGTAAGGCAATCGTTGAATATCATATCGATTTTTAGTGTCATAAACCTTATTGCTGAACCACTGGAGGGCATAGAAAAGAAAGGATATTTAACAATGTTTTCTTCCACTAAGTTAGGTAAAAATGCTTATTTATTGTGACTTAAAAATGCACTACAAGAACGATTTTACACGTCTGTATTTCCTACATGGTCCTACTTGCTTGGTCTAATGGCCATGATTGTATAGTACTGCAAGTTCCCACAATTTTCATTGTAACAACCTTTCACAAATAACGGCGATGTTAATCTTAGAACATAAGAACATACAGCATAAGAAATTGAAAAGACGAATAACTTTTACAAAAGTAAAAGTAACTTACAGGCCAATCAAAGTCACCATCTTATATACCCTATCTAATCAGATACTAAACAAACAAACAAACAACCACCTTATCTGTCTTACCTAATTACACCATCTTATCTATCCCACCTAATCAGATATACAAATGAGATCATTCAAATAGAATCGGCCTGTAAATTACTATTAATTTTGTAAAAGAAGTTTTAGACAATACAGAACTTCCGCTGTATGTGGACGTAAGTTTCCAAGGTGAAGTTTAAGTAGACCAAATGCACATAAGTCCATTGGAACTGCATTGGGGAATTCGACAGGTATGTGGTCGAAAGGAGTTGTTATGATTACAGTTTTAGGACAGTTTTTCTTATAAAAACAGATGTAGATTTTGAGGCGCTGACAGTTGGCTTACTAATTTTAGGTCGACTATAAATCCTTTTTTATTGCATCAGTAATGGTACCAGAACATATCATCAGCTTTATCGCAAAGGCATTTTGTGTTGGAGGATTTTCTCTTCTAATCATAATTTTAATTGTTGGGTAATAATAAAGGCGATGCTTCGATTTGATATGAAGTGTGGTTTCAGACCCTAATCACTATGCTTATGAATTCTCTTCCTGCAATATACAGCATTGATCAACCGTTCTTCGAAATGTTGTTTCCTTATGTTTAATACGAGAATCTTCCTTGGGGGAGAACTGACGTGTTTCTGCTGCAATGTGGCGGCCTTGAACTGTCGAATGATCTGGAATTCGTCTAGAACGAAATATATAGGCACTAAGCTAGTAGCACCTGCAGCAACACACCACTTCATTAATATACATATATATTGTTCTTACAGAGTTCGATTAGGCCTCTGTTTACAGCATTTGTCATCAATTACAAGTGAAAAAATTTAAATACAAAAATTAGGAAGTATGAATGGGAGCACCAAAAAGTAAGGAAACAAGGTAGGAATGGGCGGAAAACATTACAACTCTTGCTTTTGACACGGTGCAACCTCAAAACAGAAGTGGCTATCGTTCTGCCCATTCCTACTTCGTGTGCTTTTTGTATCTTGGTAATTGTTCAAACTAAATGAAAGGTGTATATATGGCTAAATTTCTTCCACCACGCATATAACCATTACATGATCCTAACGAAATGCATGACGTCATAAGAAGAGTATTTGATGTTGGAAGTCAGACAAGAAGTTCCAATAGTCATACTTTGCTTATGGGACACATTATGGCTATCTGACTGGTAAGGTCTGGACTAAAGAATAGTAAACTGCTTATTTTTGAGATTTTCAAATTTGTTGAGTATTTAGAAAGGATTATCGACTGATAAAACTTAATTCAAGTCTATAATTGATGTAAAGTTCAAAGTAAAACACGAAGTAGGAACTGACGTAATGATGGTCACACCCACTTTCAGGTTGCACCATGTCAAAAACCACCACGTGTTGTAATGTTATTCCACCCATTCTTACCTTGTTTTCTTACTTTTTGATGCTTCCTTTCCTGCTTCCTAATTGTTTGTATTTAAAACAATATATATGTTTGTCTCGTAGCTTTTTTTAGTAGTAAGTCTCGAGAGTGACTGGCTCTAAGCCTATCCTTCTCGTAGCTTTCCTTAGAGCTATCTCTTGATATTTCTTGGCTTTTGCTGATATCTTTGCTATAGTTTTTCTTCCATCTAGCCAGGGTGGCGGCCTTTTCTTTGGCTGGATTAATGGCTAAGGCTTGTTTTCCATATTCAGCATTACTGTTTATAACCTTATCTTTATTCTCGCAATAATGCTGTCTTTGCTGGGACAAAGACTTTTCAAGGTTATAAACATAACATTTTAGTTAGAACCTAGATCTAGAGAATCTACCTAGTATATATCTGATACAGCTACAGGCTAATCACGTAGCGCATGCACATAAACAGTCGTGCACCCCTACATGATATGAGGGCAGGTTGTTACTTCGCAACTCATAGTGTATGCTCGTAAGAATAGAATATGTGAAAATGTTTATGTTGTGAATCGTCTTGGCTTTTCAACTTTTTCCTTTTCTTCCAGATGTACCAGAGGTACAGGAAATAGGAAGTATAGAAGCTGGTGGAATGAATGATCAAACGTATAAGTAAAGATAGCACCTTCAGTACTGACACATTATAGGACATAATGCATTCAAAGATTTGGGAGGGGTAAAAGTATTTGCAAAAATTTAATACAGTAATATAGGTATTTATTAGGAATAGGTAGCAGATGTGAAAAGCTAATCTGAGAGCATAGCTTTGCAAAATCTCTAAACGTAGATAAATGGATGAGGAGGAAGAAATCCATGCAGTATAACCATATGCGAGACAAGGTCGAATGAAAGCCTTATATATGTGTCAAAACGTGAGGGTTTAAGCCTCAGGAGTTAGCTAATTGGTAAAAAAAAGCTTAAGTCAAGAAGTTCTTTTGTTAGTAAAAGATACGAGAAATGTTTTCCAAGTAAGGTGCTTTTCATTAAATTTTACTCTGTTTATCCGATTTATCAAGTGTACTTTTAATTACGACAGAGTACTTCCTTTTATCGTATATTTGTTCCCGTCAGAGGATCCTGGAAGGTTTGCAACTATAAGAGTGTTTTATTTTAATTCGTTTTAATATGTCATCTTTCAGCAAATACCTGTGTGAAACATACAGCTACAGCTGCAAAAGGTCCTTTAGATAATTTCAAAAAATTCAGCTCCGCATAGCAAAGACAATTCTTGACATCAAATTTCTGAAGAGATATCGTGAACATAACCTTTTTCCAAAGTTCTTAAACTGTACGCCAGTTCCGCCAAATAACCATTCTCGGAAAATCATCAATGATATGTAGTTCAAATTATTACGTGAACACATCTGTATCAAATACAAGATATATCATGGTATCAGAGTTGGAGCAGAACTTTCTCAATTCGAATATTAAATAAAGATGCGCCTGACATTGAAGAAACGTATGTCACAAAGTGCCAAATAGATTAGCTCTAATTTTATGAGCATTAATGATAAGAAGCCAGCAATAGCTCCATACGCTGAACGTATTGACAACAGCATCTAGTATCCTATTGAAAGTTACCCTTTTTTTCAGATATCCGACAGAACAGTATCATCAGCACATTGATATAGAGAAATGAAAGGAAGAAATGGTATGCCAGAAATGCAAAGCATATAGAGAAATGGTAACAAAACTGAACTTTGGGAAGCTTCAGTACCCAAAAAATATCTGGAGTAAGTGCCCTCTATCAAAACTGTGGTGGAACAATTCAGACAGAAAGAGTGAATAAGTCAGACATGCGTCATTGGAAGTTGCAAATGTCTGAGTTTATAAATTAATTCTTGATTTCAGACAAAGTCAAAAGCATTTGCAAAGTCAAACATTAGAAGATGAGGTGGTTTAGAAGTGTTGGTAATGGCATTAGATAACTTGAGGAGCTGGTCCATTGTTGAAAGATGGGGACAAAAAGTGGTTTGAATGTGAGGAAGAATGCTACACTGAGTTATATCGATATATAGTCTGCAAACAAGAATGTTTTCAAGAGTTTTGCTACAAATACTAATAAGACTGATGGAATGATAAGATTCAATGTTCATTGGAGTCTAAGATGGTTTAAAGAAGAATAGAATAGTAGATTTCTTCCAAGAATCAAGGCAAAAGCCAGTGTAAAGAAGAATATTGTAGAAAGAAGCAGGAAATATGTAGGGACATGTTGGAAACAAAAATAAGCTAATCCATCTGAACCGGGTGCCATATTGCACCTATTTTTAAGAATTAAGTGAATATCCTCAACAATAGGTGGGACATTCAGGGGACAATCGAAGGGGTATGTGAAGTGTGGGAGTGAGGGCTCAGTCTGATGAAATACATTTGTAGAATCTTCATGATTCAAAGGGTTTTGATCTGGAGCGTAAAAGTGTGATTCTAGAAAAAAAGGCAAACATGGAGGAAAGAGGTGCTACACCATCAATCAAGTTGAGTAGGATGTTATCTTGTCAGGAGTTTAAATTGTTTCCAGTGTTGCGAAGGAGTGGAAGAACTGTGGAAGGTATTGCAAATTATATTCCAATGATGTTGCTTTACTACTCACACATGAGTATGTGCAGACTTCTGTAGATCATGAGAACAGTGCAGAACCAAGGAATCTTGAGAGTGGTGATAATCCCTTAGTAGCAATGAAAAACGATAACCACGATCTACAGTCCAATTAGGCATTGTAGGATTACACGACATAGAATATTAAGTAGGAATGTGTAAAGGTCAAGCCGAGATGAAAAGATATCTCAGGCTTGAGGTAAAAGCGTTAACTTGAGCAGGGGAGGGAAGATGCGCAATATTAGTGCCAACTGTTTTTTTCAATATAAGTACAATAGGCACGCCAATCAGTATTATAAAAAAATTAAAGGTCTGAGTTGGGCCGAGAAGCATTGACAAGGATTTTCTGAAGTTAAACTCTAATAGGCAGGTTATCACTTAAATTGGAGAGAGCATACTGATAAAAAGAAAAGATGAAACGTAGGAAGAAGCAAAAACAACATCCACTGACGAGACGGATACAAGATGGCTAGGTGAAGGGAGATGTAGTAAAGAACCTGAAAGGTCACCTAAGGTGGAGTTAAAGCAAGAGAGTTCAGGTATGTCAGAACTAAATAGGTGGGAAATCTACAGTCTAATGTGCAGAAAAAGTTGCATGGCAAAAGGATGAATGTATATATATATTGTAACGATGGTAAGTATCCGAGCAGGGAAATAAACAGTGACCATACGTGCTCAGGATAATAATTCAGAAAAAGAGAATGAATGTGGAAAGAATGGTTTACACCAATATATATAGTATTCTCGTCTCTGCTGGTATTTAAATGATAATTACAATGATTAAAATAACAGTGAGAAAATTTCACTGTCTGTTTGGGTTTTGAAAATATTTTATTGAAGAGAGTGCAGTAAAACATATCACTAACAAGAAATGTCTTGAGAAAGAGAATATTGATAAAGAAAGAGCAGATGTTAACAAACAAGAAATTTACCACAAAGCCAACAGACTTCCTGCTTCTTCAGGTTCCCATATCTGATGAAAATGAAGATGAGCAATAAGTCCAGAGTAGGTGGTTTGCATACAAATGGTCTATGAATAGGGTTACTATTCTGAATATCAATGGTAAGAAAACGAATAATGTCCTCGACAGTAAACTGACCTTGTAGGAGAAGTAATGGGGTCAGTGGTATTGACAGGAGCCACTGTGGAGAGATCTTCAAGCTTAGGAAAAGGCTTACCACAACATTTGTGGGAATAGGTAGAGGGATTCAGGTGGCAGGTATTACAAATCACAGGAAATTTCAGGTGAGTACAATGGTGGGCAAAGGGTGGGCAGACAGATGTGGAAGTGCATTTTGCAGTTGTGCTAGAATTATAACACAAGCATCTTTCACATTGCAGTGGTTGAGAAGGAGGTGTTCTAGAAACCTGAACCCGATAACGTTTCGAAAGAGGTAGGCTTCTTGGCAAATAGACTGGTCAGTTGTATCACTGATTTTGATTTTTTTCCTCACTGAAATTACACACTTTGGTGAGGAAAAGAAAAATTCACAACTACATTATACAGTTATTAACAGTGAAAATTATTAAAGTGATATTGCACTGGGCGACATGAAGTTTTCCTAGCACACATGTCAAACCCATTTAAAAGGAAAATGTACCCAAATTTCTGAAATTGTGCTTTATTTTTAACATATTTTAGGTGGTAAAACAAACGTATATTTATGGGATTTTTAAGTCCTTTACAATCACCATTAAAGTAACCTAAAATAATTTAAATATGTGAATAATGTTACGACTTGTACCTGAATCATTATTCCATATTATACATCGAACCAACTGCTGGTGAGCCTTTAATGGGCGTAACTGTAGTCCACAGCAGAGGGTACGGACAGTCAGAGTAAGTATTGAACCTCTACGTCACAGATTCTCTTTTCAATTTTACCTTTGGTGAGAAAGAAAAGAAATATTTAACACACACACACATATATACTAAACGTATGTTTAAATGAGTAATAAGTGAAGCTGTGTTATTATTTAAAGTTGGGAGTTCATTTATAATAGATAAACTTTCTTTAATTAAAAGTTCACTATTGGATGATCCAGGTGATATGACTTTGAAATTCATAATATAGATGGGGTGGTTATTGTTTCCACTATGTGTGCGAATCGTGGAGTCTGGTGGATTTGATAGTTTTTTACCAGTTCTCCTTGGTACTCCCACATGTTCGCAGGTGTAGTTGCAAATGTTTCTCAATGTTTGCATTACAGCCACCACGTGTATTTATATACGATCCTGGAATGCATGGGGGTAGGTAATAGATCTTTAGATCTGAATAGATTTTGTATTTCGAAAGGTGATTTAAATATCATTTGTGTGACTTAACTATGAAACTTTGCTTACCTAAAAAAGAATGATCAGTCATATTGGGTATTTGTCAATATTTTATGGTTTTTTGGGGGTTAAAATTTGCGAGAAAGGAACTTGTCTGGTAGGGATAGCCGTTGTTTAGTAGAATGTTCTGTAAGGTGGTAATGTCGGTATGAGGAGAGAGGTAGTTAGAACGGATGTTATATGCTGTATTGAGAAGGTTGAGAATAAGGTTATGTTTAAAGGAATTCGGAATAAAACTGTCGAATCGAGTACATAAGCCTGTATATGTTTTTAATAAAACTGTCGAATCGAGTATGTAAGTCTGTATATGTTTTTAATAAAACTGTCGAATCGAATATGTAAGCCAGTATGTGTTTTTAATAAAACTGTCGAATCGAGTATGTAAGTCTGTATATGTTTTTAATAAAACTGTCGAATCGAGTATGTAAGCTTGTATATGTTTTTAGTAAAACTGTCGAATCGAGTAAGTAAGCCTGTATACGTTTTTAATAAAACTGTCGAATCGAGTATGTTAGCCAGTATGTGTTTTTAATAAAACTGTCGAATCGAGTATGTAAGTCTGTATATCTTTTTAATAAAACTGTCGAATCGAGTACGTAAGCCTGCATATGTTTTTAATATAACTGTCGAACCGAGTATGTAAGCCTGTATATCTTTTTAATATAACTGTCGAATCGAGTATGTAAGCCCGTATATGTTTTTAGTAAAACTGTAGAATCAAGTATGTAAGCCTGTATACGTTTTTACGACAAACAGATGTTGTGAAATGTTATCTAACCTGCTGATTTGGATATCAAAGAAAAAACAATTTACTCATTTTTTTCAGCTTTAAAAGTAATGTTAATGTTAGGAAGTTAAATAATCCAAGAATTGCTTAATGTGAGTAGAGCTTCAAAAGAGTAAAAATGTATAATCAGTATTTTACTATTTTGTGTTATTATCCAATTTGCAAAATATATGTTATCCATCATTTTTTACTTTTTTTTCTTTTAAACTCCTAAAATTAACATTATACTCTTTATTAAGCAAACCTTGACTTTTTTATTTCGTATTTCATCCCTCCCCACCAGTGGCTCAACGGCAAGTCTGCGGACTCATAACGTTAAAAAACCAGTTTTCGATAAAGATCACCCATTGTGTAGCTTTGGCTTAACTACAAACTAACAAAATTACTAACATTGAATCGTTTAAAACGATGCTCTGATCAGGTCATCTTTAATTTTTAACATACATTTTAAGTGATATGCAAAAAATGACCAATATCTAGAGGTTTACATTTTGGATTGGGCCCGGCATAGCCAGGTGGTTAGAGCACTCGACTCGAAATCTGTGGGTCGCGGGTTCGAATCCCCGTCACACCAAACATGCTCGCCCTTTCAGCCGTGGGGGCGTTATAATGTGACGGTCAATACCACTATTCGTTGGTAAAATAGTAGCCCAAGAGTTGGCGGTGGGTGGTGATGATTAGCTGCCTTCCCTCTAGTCTTACACTGCTACATTAGGGACGTGTAGCTTTGCGCGAAATTCAAAACAAACAAACATTTTGGATTATCGCTAAAAACTTGAGCTATGATAATTGTTTGGTAAATTTTGAACATGTTTCACGTCGTCTTAAACAGTGTGTGCTAATAATTAGTAATTTAAGAGGATCATGACAAAAGTAACAGAAAACCTCTTATAATAAATCAGGAAGAATGAGAAACGCTTAATTAGTTTAAAACGAATTAAAGATCTAATTACAAGGAAACCAGGTAAAGGAAAAAGAATTGTACTATTGAATAAAGCAGATTATTTTAAGTAAATAAAATTTAAGGAATAAAACAAAGCTCATATGAAAAGGATAGAAAACAATTTATAAAAATATTTATTAAATTTTAAAAACAAAAGTCAGTAAAGGATAACAAGTATTATTTGTTAAGACCGACGGACATAAATATTTTATACCGGTAACGTAAAAATCTATGTCTAATAAACGCGATTGTGCCTAATATTAGGTTTGGTTTTCAATTTCGAACGCCCTAACCATATGGCCATCCCCTGCCATCATAAAAAAAGCCAACTTTTCTTCTGAAATATATTAAGTCTTTATACATTAATGAAGTTAATATTTTAGAATATTTTTTTGTTTTCGAAAGCTTTGTCTTTTTGTTTTTGCGCAAAGGTATCAAGGAGCTATCTGTCTTATTTTCACCGCTGGGAATCGAACCACGGATTTTGGCCTTACACTTACCGCTAACTTACTGACGGTTAGTTTTCAAAGGAATAGAACACTTAGATTTTGAGAATAATGTTTCTTGTGATAATTTCGTTCCTTATTTACAAAGGTTTCAATAATAAGTCCTTATTTACCAATGTTTCAATAATAAGTCCTTATTAAGAAATATCTTGATAATAAGTCCTTATTTACAAATGTTTCGATAATAAGTCTATATTTACAAGTGTTTTGATAATAAGTTCTTATTTACAAATGTTTCGATAATAAATCCTTATTTAGAAATATTTAGATAATAAGTCCTTACTTACAAATATTTAGATAATAAGTCCTTATTTACAAATATTTAGATAATAAGTCCTTATTTACAAATATTTCGGTTTTAAGTCCTTATTTACAAATGTTTCGATAATAAGTCCTTATTTACAAATGTTTCAGTAATAAGTCCTTATTAAGAAATATCTCGATAATAAGTCCTTATTTACAAATGTTTTGATAATAAGTTCTTATTTACAAATGTTTTGTTAATAAGTCCTTATTTAGAAATATTTCGATAATAAGTCCTTATTTACAAATATTGAGATAATAAGTCCTTATTTACAAATATTTAGATAATAAGTCCTTATTTACAAATATTTAGATAATAAGTCCTTATTTAAAAATGTTTCGGTTATAAGTCCTTATTTACTAATGTTTCGATAATAAGTCCTTATTTACAAATGCTTCGATAAAAAGTCCTTATTTACAAATGTTTCGGTTATAAGTCCTTATTTACTAATGTTTCGATAATAAGTCCTTATTTACAAATGTTTCGGTTATGAGTTCTTATTTACAAATGTTTCTATCATAAATCATTATTTACAAATGTTTCGGTTATAAGTCCTTATTTACAAATGTTTAGATAATAAGTCGTTATTTACAAATATTTCGATAATAAGTCCTTATTTACAAATATACCTTTGAATAAACACTTAATTTACTTGTTGGGGTTATTTATAGTAATGTTTATTTGTTTGTTCTTAGAGCAATACAACATTGTATTATCTTCTGTGTCCACCGCCGGAAATCGAACGCTGAATTTTAGCGTTGTAAGTCTGTAAACTTATCGCTGTTCCACCGGGAAATGTAGTAAATAGAACCAAAATAGATTTTCTAAAGAAGTATTTAGAAAGTTCTTGAACTGAGGTACAAATCAACCATTCTCAGTTTCTATCCAAGAGATGTGTGATCAGATAGACTGACTTATTATGTAATCTAAATTAGTACTAGTACTAACCCATCTTTTTTCTATGTTATGATGAAAAAAGTTGAATACATTGGATTTCGAAAGAATTCAAGCATATTTATTACAAAATTCATGTAGACGACATATTGTTTGTGTTCAACCAGAAAGGGTATGTACAAATAATTTTGAATAAACAGAGGAACATAAGATTTACAGTAAAACATCAATAAGAATATACAATATCATTTCTAGATCTAATTAGTGAAAATAATTGGACTTTTAATTGTTAAAAAATATCATAGAAATACTGTTATAGTCTTATATTTGAGCTATGATAATTTTATTCCAGACTTATAGAAGATTCATCTAATTAGGATTTAGCGCATAGAGCTAATAAGATAAACAGTGTCTTTATTGGTTTAATAAAATAATTTAATAACATGAAAAAGTTTGATAAAGAATGGGTTTTCTCTCGAAATTATAACTAAAGCTATTATGAATTATTTGAACAGATAGTATATATGTCCTTAAATATAAAGACTAACAATCAGAAAGTATATTTCTCTATCATTTATAGGACAACAAATAATTAGAAGGGCGTATCCAAATGTACGGTTAATGTATATATATATATATATTGAAACCGATACGTAGAGTTACACCTTCTTTAGTGTGAAAAACAACATACCAGACTCGCCAAATTATAAGATTGTTTATTGATCTAGATATCGAAGATGTCATTCTGGTTCGATATTGGAACCCTAGAATGTAGAATTAAAAAACACAGTGATTTAATTAACATCGATAAAACAAACAAGTACATGTATAAAATACCTCATATAACACTTTATAAGCTACATTATATAATACAGTAAGTTTCACATTGCTACAAGTTTTGCGTTGTTCTATGTGCGACGACTAACTCTTGATCTTAATAAAAACATTTCTCAAATCAGACACAGTTTTTTTTTTTTTGGTACAATGTCATTACGCCTAATAAAGTTATCATAATCATTATTCGAATTAGACATTTTCATGGAAATCTGAGAAACTTAGAGCCATGTAATAATCTAAAATTGTGAGTAACTAATGAAATATGAAACTCTATAATTATGTTATTTAGTAAACCATTGTCGTTAAAGTTATATACGGTGCTCAAAATAACTAAAATATAATGAGATTTCCTGTTATATGATCTGACATGCACATTTAAGTGTTGTGTAAATATAAAGAAAATACCGTGTATTCTCAGTTAGCGGTACGAACAACGATAGAGAACGTAAAGATATTCCATATTAAGTATGAAACATGTCAGGATCACAACAAAGACATTTAAATACATTCATAAAGTTGAAAGCACTATGGTGTTTAGAAGTTGTTCAAGTCGGTGCAGAATGGTTAGAAATCACGCAAAGTGTGTTCAGCAGGTTGTGGATTCCCTTTCAGACCAGTAATGTGGCTGAATGAAGGTTTGAATATAGAATTTTGGCCACAACCCACTATTTTACAATATGAGCTCGAAACAAACAGTTCCTCAACTAAAATAACACTTCAGAGCAGTGTGGTACAGGATGGTACCGGTACCATGTGTTACCTCCCTCCTTAGTTTGCTTTCTTTGCTGCAAATTGTGTAATATCAAACGAACGTTTGTGGACAAGTATTGCTATAATAGACATTTGCGTATCATATCATATTACTGGTCCCCTATCACTTGTTTTTCATAACAAATGAAATTATTAAAATTAGTTGCGCTTTGTCATCATATGCATATTTCAAACCGTGGTTTCTGTCGGAACGTTCGTCTGTCTCCCGTTTGAAAAGCTGCATAGCAGACAAAGCTCAACATTCAATTTTGAAATGACAGGAGTATAGATACGAATAATGTTGATGCCAAATTTGATTTCGGGAGCAGTATATTCTGCACTAAATTAATCACACTATCATTCACATTTCAAAATGTGACGCAACTTAAAGAATAAAAATGTAGATTTACCTTAGGTTGTTGCTGAATGGCTCTTAGCAATTACTTTTCTCGGTAGGCGGTATAAGTAGCTCAGAGCTTTTGCTCCGGGTGAAACCAAGAGGGCAACACAATTAACCTTTTTAAAGTCCATGAACCAATTAAATTGATAGATTAACTTAAACTTTTCCCGTCACTGTGGACGGGTACTTTTGCTTGTAGGTAGAATGTAGAATATAGTAAATACTGACAATCTCTTAATTACTTTGAATGTGTATATTATTTTTTATGGTGTGGTTAGTAAAATATATATTTATTGTTTTTAAACTGGGTAAATTTGTCTTTCAATGTTTACAATACTATATGTATACCACCCTGCATTGACTACATTAGGAAATTCCAAATGATTTTTACACAAAAAATGTTTTCCACTTAAAATTTTAGCATTATATTTTCTGTTATGACTTGCTTTGTTTAATATAATTTATATTAAAACGTTGCTATGCTCCTAATGTTCTTTATGTTTACTTGAAAAATTTCCACAACACAAGTTCAGTAACCAAGAATAGAATGGACAGAGTATTTCCGATTAACAGAAAGATATATGCTCCAAACAGATCATCCACCTGCAGAGGGCGTATTGTTGTTTCTTGATTGAGGTCAGAGATATTTCTGCGTAAGCCTTCCTTGACATCTCTTGTCCATTTTTGCATCAGTCCAGCTTGTACAATACGCCTTAATCTGAGTAATGAACAAAATCGTGAGTTACAATGCTAAAGTGTAGTACAAGGGAAGTAATCAATGATAACAATTTCAAATTTTGTAAGTCACATTTTTTTAGTACTTCCGTAAACTTTTAACCAATCAAATTGGACAAACTCATGAGGATTGAACTTGTTGACACAATATAATTGGAACTTGGAGGAGGCTGATCGTTTCTCCGTTTCAAGTAAAGTTCTTTTATGTAGAAATAATCTGTAAAAACAGCATCTTCATATACAGGTTTTAGAAGGTTTAATGGAATACTGGTTTCCTTTTCTCCTTCAAGTAAATACTTTTATGAATGTTATGGTCGTCTCAGTCATGCATATACAATCAAACTTTTCTTAAGACTTTATAACATTTAATAAGGTGTCTCTTTATGTGTATGTCTAACTACTTTTCAAGTTTTATACCTTTTGTTACACTTGGATATCTGTTACTTTAATGTTAATAAAACTCGTTCTGTTTCCAGATTAGTACTACGTTAGCTGACAGTAACTAGCGGTTTAAGTATGAACGTCAGAAGTACCTGTTGTCTAGTTACGTCACTTATCTGTTCTTGATAAAATGTACAAGACCGTGCACTAATTCTGGCATAAATTTGTCATATTTTCCGATTCTTTTGGAGATAATGTTTTTCGATAATGTTTTACTTGTACAATAAGAAGCTTAAACTGTAAACCCAGTGTCGTTGTTTTTCTATATCATAGTTCATCAGTATACTGTTACGTCTCTGGTCGTTAGTTAATTTTCCTTAAAAATTCTTTCCGAAGGAACTTAGCGATACAAGTCCTTTCTTAAATAAAACTGGTTTATTCTTTCTGAATACAACTTTGCAATACACTCACGCTATAATTCACAACGAACGACTCACGCGCCCGACTCAACTGTTCGTCTCTATCTCTGTCTGCAATTCAACTACATTGTTGCTGCCAGTTCTTGGCGGTGTTATATATACAAGAATACAGCAAATCTAGTAAACACTCGAGGATTCACGAACCTTCGAGAATATGACGTGTTACTAGCGTCACGTGACCCCCGCTGTTGTAACAATACTTATGATTTAACTTTGAGTAAAATTTCTTTTTCTTGATTGAACAAACGTATTAAAATTCCCCAATTTTATATTAGCAGAAAATTGTATGCACTCTTGCTTTAGAAAAAAGACTACTACAGACGAGTGAGTACTTTAAATTGAAACGATTTTAAACATACAAATCAGCAAACCACGTCAATGCCACAGCCAATATAAAGTCACGGTAGTCTTTAACATTATTTTAATTAAATTTAACATTGTTTGTCATCACGAAGTGATGACTTGCTGTAACAACTGTTTCTGACGCAAAGTAGTCACTCACTCAGACCATAAAGATATTTTTCGACCGGGAATTTAAAAATTCTAAAATAGGGTTACCCCTTGTACTTAATGAACTTAAAAAACAAAGAAATATGGATCAACTTGTGACTAAGGACTATTCAAAAATAGACTTACAACAAGTCGTATCTCAGCTGTGGTAAATAAAATGCAGCGTCTTGTAAGTGAAAATTCACGAACACAAAGTCAGTGGCAAAAGCTATCCACATGTTCCAGTCAACATAATCAAGAGGAATATTCGTCTGGAAAAGTGACAAAAGTCCATGTGCACAAATTGCCTCCACAACATATCCATTCAACCATCCGCATGCCTCAAGCAGCTGGAGAATGAAAATATTATGCATGCTATTCCATAATGAATATGTTTCCATCAAGTCACCAATTAATTGCTGTTGGATCTGACTGTTGAAATGAGTACTGATAATTTTTCGTCCTCGTACACTGGGTGGACATTGAAAAGCTCACGCAGGGGTGGTATGCTTTGGATAAGATAGACTTACAACAGAAATTTTCGCATTGGAAACTATGCTGTAGGGCTATTCTCAATAGGCACGATCATCAGATAGGGCATAACCGGAAGTGGCAAATATGTACTATAACAATGTTATGAGGCTCAAAAATCGTTTTAATATTACGTATCCAACCTCTGTTTATCTATAATAATAATAAAAGAGCCTGTGTGTGTGTGTGATCGCTATAGCTCCAAGAGGAAAGAACCTAGAGATCTGAAACTTTTCACGCTTACTAAGGGGATTCTGGAGGTGTGCACCTGGGTATTATTTTTTAGATTTGACTGAAAACAATTTTGGCCAATTTTTGCCCCATAGTTTTTGCCCCATAATTCTTCTTCCTGAAGGTCTATAGAAAAGTATCGTATTTTTTTCTAATTCTCACTTACTGAATGAACAACATGTGTAGTTTTTCTGCCAAATACTCTTTTCAACCCAAACACTGGAACTAAGTTTGGAAAACGGCAACAAACAACAAATACTGAAGAATTAGGAAAATGAAAAGAATTCAAATATAAACCCAGAAAGGAAAAAAAACGAACTTGAGAAGCTAAATTTAAACTATTTGCTTTTAAAAAGAGTTGAACTGAATTAAGTTCGGGAAATGGTAACAGACAAGTCAATTAAATAATTGACGTATTGGGGTAGCTATAGAAGTAATTAAGATAGTGGAGACGCTTGACTGGTAATTGAGGCCTTGGAATCTCGCAGCGGAGTGTGAGTATTTTATGCTAGTAACAAATATTCTTCCTTCTAAAATCTGAAATAATACAGCTTGGATTGGGTCATACTTTATCTATCAAAAATACAGTGCAATATTCTTCCAGCTACAGTTACCAATTACATAAATTTGTCGCTTATCTAATATAGCCATTATACGCGAAATCCAAAATTCTTTTGTGTTTAAATAATATTTAGAGTATCATAAATCATGCACGAAAATTGTAAAGTTTTGATGTAGTAAAAACGTACAGCAGAATGGCCAAGCATTATACAGCTAAACTATATTTGGAATTCATATAGACAAAGTGAATAACATTTCGTGCAAACTACCTTTAGAAATATTGTAGAAACTTCTCTTAATGACTTTATACACAACTTTTTCTTTAAAGTGAAATGTTTACACGGATCGATGCCTTAAGCATGGGAAGTCCATTATCTGAGAACTCTATGAACTGCTTATAATTCGTAGGTAAATAAACAATACTGTATAAAGTAATCTAAAATAAAGTTTAGATCCAGTATTAGGGAACAACAAGTTTATACGGATTGAAGTTTCGATTCTTTCATGTGTCATCTTCTCTCCAATTTGTCATAATTATAATTACGTAAAGTGGGAATCAATCCATCTGGTGCAACAGAAAAGTCCCCAGTGGCACAGCGGTATGTCTGCGGACTTACAACTCTAGAAACCGGGTTACGATACCTGTGGTGGGCAAAGCACAGACAGCCCATTGTGTAGCTTTGTGTTTAACTACAAACAAACAAAAAAAACAAAAAATTGGAACTTATTCGTACATTGTATCTACGATATCGGTTTCTAATTCTTTAGTACTAGCTGGAATATCCGTCCATTGGACGAGTGAAATAAAAACTCGTTTGTAACAAAGGATAGGAAATGGTGCTTCTATTTCTTTCTTAACATAATAAACATTAAAAGTGTAATAAAAACGCATAAAGGCACTAATACTGAAAAGAAAAACATACTGTTTTCAAGAATTCTATCAACATGAAATTATTATATGTGGATCCACCCCCACCCCTCATGACCTTCCTTATGTCATCCTGTATCGCTGAGTCAAGTTTGGTGCTGATTGATCAAGAAATGTGGAAATGTATAAGGAACAGATGGCTGAAAGTTACGAACAAACAGACACAAACCTAGCTTTATATATTAGATATATAACTTGGATAAAGAAGTCGTGTTTGTTTCTGAAAACAAATACAATTTTCCAACATTAGAAATAGAAATCAATATTAAGTCTATGCAAAAAACATATATAAACATACGATAATTAATGAAGAAAACATTATCAGTGTAAATAATCGAGTATGAGTTTTACCAACATACTGATAGATCACACAACAACATACTGATAGATCACACAACATATCATGAAAATTTGGAGAGGTCAAATCAATAACAAAGTTTTATTTGTATAGAAACCACGCAAAACGAAAAACAAAGTTATTAAACTCCACAACCACAGAACTATTTATGAACATAATTGCAAAGAATTTCATAATATCTACACAGGAAACAGGAAGAAACTTAAAGAATCGAATTAAGTATCACACCAGAACCTCCCACCCCTCAAGCATTCATGAACATTGTAAACATAACAAACACCAGATTAAGAAACACAATCCAATCGTATATCATTAAAGTCATTTTAAGCAAATGCCCCCCAGTGGCACAGCGGAATGTCTGCGGAC
>NW_013667694.1:144852-159491 GCF_000517525.1 Limulus polyphemus
AAGCTTTAAGACTTAATAGCTAAACAAAAAATATAATGAAACTCTGTGTATGCCGAGTAAGGTTTCTTCTAATTCAGTGACTTTGTTTTTAGTTATTGCACTTAAAGATGGTCACATATATATAGTCGAAACGTTGTACTACATATGTTGTATATACTTACATCCTATCAAATGATTCCTTATATGGACATCCTTTATGAAGAGCTATTCCAACAGTGACACTGCTGAAAGAATCTTTAGCTAAAGAAAACTTATCTTCTCCCATCTTTGCTGCTTCAAATTCCAACTGGGCCCGAGCTTCGATAAAAGCATAATCACTTTTAAGCGCCTTCAGTAAAGCCTCTTCGTGTGTGTTTTTCACAAATAGACTAGAGTCCTTTCGAAGTGGTTCGCCAAGAACACCATAAAGAGAATCTTTTGGGTCCTGTGGAATTTGTTAATGATAAGAAACTAATTGATTACACGGGTTCTTAAAAGTCGTGGTTATCAAGAATCGTATGGAAATTGTTATTTATTAATGTTCTCGTTATTTAAAGTTCCTAAAGCAAATGATAATGAGATAAGACGTTTCAGTGAATTAATAAAGGTTAGCGTAACATTTGTACCTTAGCATTCAAAATTTTAGTCTTAGTATGTATCCTCAGTTTATAGAGTGATTAAAAACAAAGTTTCACACTTCAACTTGTCATATCTCATAGACGTTATGGAATAGGAAGGTGAAATTGCACAAATGTATTAAGGATATCATTGGATCACAAATATCTCAGTTAACACATTGCCACCAGGGTATTTACTACGACATAACATCTAATCAATCACCGTAACTGTTCAAAATGGGTTTTTCCTGCATCCAGAATGTATTATATCTGTATGACAATAGACATTATAGCAACAACACGTTTTTCAGCTGGTATGCTGACCACTTGAGTTTTGTATTGTATCTGTATGACAATAGACATTATAGCAACAACACGTTTTTCAGCTGGTATGCTGACCACTTGAGTTTTTTATTGTATCTGTATGAGAATAGACATTATAGCAACAACATGTTTTTCAGCTGGTATGCTGACATTATAGCAACAACATGTTTTTCAGCTGGTACGCTGATATTATAGCAACAACACGTTTTTCACTGGTACACTGACCACTTGAGATTTTGGAATTGTGCGAACAGGCTTCCCATGGTAGTCACGTGACTTCAAGTAGCCCCACAACTAGCAATCAACTGGTTTTAGGTCCTATGAATGAAGTGGCCATTCACAAGGAAAGTGACATGAAATGATACTGTCCTAAAACTTCTCCCGCAAGACACGTTTCACTTCGTTACTTACATGCTAAGTTCACCATCTTGCATGTTAACCATAATTTCTATCATATTTCTTTGCTGTAGCATGGGAATCAGATTGTTTGTGAGCAGGTCATGGTACTATGCAAGTTTGTAGGCCATGTGCTGATGGTTCTTCAAAAGGTTCAGTCCAATAACAAAGTCAACTTTGGAAGTATACTTTGATCTTAGTGTCAAGAAGGTGTGTAGGAAATGTTATACGTGGATTAGCTTATGACCGGATAATGCAGTTTCAGGTTTTGACACTTCTAGAAAGGGCAAAGTGTGCAAAGTGTGCATCACCAGTCCATGAGATATTGACAGGCTATTGGTTATCGACTTCCAGTCTTTCCATGAACTACTATACAAAACCACTACACTGTATCAAATTCGTCTCCTTTTCAACACAATGGTGTCTTGTGAGGAAATATTCATTATGTTTATCGAGGAGTTTTACAAACATCTGAAACTGACAAATCTAGACACTGGGCTACACAAAGTTCGCTGCTGCAGCCATGTGTTGGCTTCTTCTGGTACAGCTTAGCTTATTTCAGCGATAGTTTCAGTAGGCGTTGGTGGTCTGCCTAGACCTTGACTTATTACAAATGCAACTCATCTTCTCAAACTTTTTTGTTATCTTGCACACAGTAACACTGGAACAAGGCCCTCTACAGATGTTATGCTTCTACGGTATTCAGCTACCTTGGTAATGCACTCTGTATTGTAATAACGTTGCACTAGTTTACCTCTCTATATGTTTGTTAGTTTCATGATGGGTGAATAAACTGCACTGCGATCGAATGGGTCATTTATATTAATGTAAAATATGCGAAATCAACCAAAGTTTCACCACCTCTAATAGCAATAAGTGACAAATGCGGCATTTGTATCCATGATACCCTTAACTTTCCTATGCAACTTCACCTTCCTTTGCAATACCATTTGTAAGATCTGACACGCGGAATTGCAAAACGTTTTTCATAATAATTCTATATAAGTTGGGTTTCGTTTTCTTGGAACTTCGAGCAAGACAATTTGAGAGCTGTCGGCATTAGTCGTCCTTAGTTTTTAAGTGATTTAACTCCTGGACTACTCTTTACTAACGAATAGCTGGATTGACCGTCACGACTAAAAGACCAAACAGGTTCGGTTACGAGTTTCGATCCCACGACGTTACGATCTAAACGTCCTAACCACCTGGTCATACTAGGCTCATAGTACTTATAGGGGAAATCCTGATTAACCCTTCGTTTGAGGCTTGTGTAAATCTGCCTACCACCACATGCACAAAGATTCGCGAATTTTTGCGAAGAGCTATTCAAAATGTTGCGCGCAAAATGCTAACATCATGTGATGTCAACCACAGTTGAAGGGTTAAAATTATGAAAGTAAAATAACCTATTTGAATGAACTATTTTTTTTATCATTAGGCTTTAAATTACAAGATGGGGTTAAGAAGACACTGGAAATATTAAAAATCAAAAGGGAACTTAAGATATAGATTAAACATTTCTAGGTTATGCATGATGTTAGCCATCTGGTTTGCTAAGTACAGTCTATTGATAACTTTATAATGCGAGTTATGAGAAAGAATAAAACTTTTAGTCAAAAGGCTGTGTATGATCACCATTTTTTTTCTCTAAAGACATGACAATAACGTGAATCCTGTGGTATGCCATGACCTAGTTGGATCTTTTACACAAAATAAATCTTCCCATTCATTAATAATTATTCATTTATATCTAAAGGTAAAAAATGCTCTAAAGTATTTTGACCAGATACCACTGACGTGGGGCTTTATGTAAAGCACTCAAGTACGTCTAACCCTATGTTGCAGGATTCTAGCAATTTTCATTGATGGAATGACCTCTAGATACACATTACAGAAGAACTATTGAAATTTAATTTCAAGTTGTTTACCATATTTTATGTTTCTTATTATTCACAAAAAATAATCAAATGTGTCCGAAGTAAACGCTTAGCGTATTATTGCGATTTTTTGGAAAGGGGGGGGGGTAGCAAAAGTAGCACGTTTATTACGATTCGTAAAGCAGTAATTCAATCTTATTATAGATATGTATATCGAAAAAAATGACTTCTTCAGCCAGTCATCAACTAAGAAAAGAAACAATTAACAGTAACCTTAAACTGAGGGAAAATGTTTTGTTTAACTGTAATATCTCTTACTCTCTTGTTTGTTTTTTGATAAGTATACACATGGAATTTTACAGGAACTTGGGCAAATCAATTTTTAGGAATGTGAAATGTAAATCATGTGTAAGAGAATGTCCATGAGCCACACTATCTAGAATCAAAGAAACTGACTCCTAAAAATTGAACAGTTTTGGGTACTCGTCTGGACATAGACTAGGTTTCTGACGACGTGAGACTAACGATGGATTAAAGAGTCAGTTCAAAGACTTTTAGGATTAATCTATACCAATCCTTTATTTTAAACAATTGAAGATGGAGCTGATCCAAGAAATCTATATTAGACTGTGAAGCAATATCCGGTCATGTGATCTCTTTGTTCTGTACTACATATATATACTCACATATCTGTAAAATACTTGTTCCTGAGGATGACAAAATCTTGTCAAAACGTCGTTCAGTTATAATAACATTTTTCATTACCCAGTCAAGCCGTCTCAAAACCTTTAAGCAGTCGGAGATAGGACAAAGTATTATAAAGTCAGCTCGACCTCGTAATGCTATATCTACTGTTCTGTTTGGAGTCGATGTGAAAGCTGATCACGTGCTTGGCTCCAAGTTTCTAATTGACGAGTTATACAGACTTCGTTTCTTCATTTCGTATTCTGAAGTGAACAGGTTCAATCAATCAGTTGTTCTAAATCAAACGGTGACAGAGCCTCAAATCATCTGCTATCCAGAAGGTTTCACCCAATTCGTAGCTGACAACATAGATCATAACGTTACCACATTAGACAGTTCAGGCTCTTTCCATGGAATGGGGGGTAGTCACAGTTTCAACTTCGTTTCCCAGATACTCTAGTGTAAAACTAAACAAAATGGTTTACACAGAAAAAAAACTATTAGGTCAAAAGCATTGGTATATAACAAAATCATACCTATTGAAATATAGATTCATCCTGTTAAGTCTCATGTGTCTTATTATGAAGCCATATAAACGCTTTCAGTAACCGTTCATCCTACCATCCACAAATCTTGATCTTCTTTGGCAAAGTTTATGTTTTTTTAGCAATTCGTCAAAACCACGTTCTAATTGGTTCGGTTACATGCAGCATTTTTTCAAGCGGTGATTATTCAGCATTCTCGAAAGTTACATTCTTACTAAAAATAGATCTACCACCAACTGATGATAACCGCATTTATTCCACATTGTTGTCAACCAACAAACAGCAGCTCTACACATCACCATTACATTTGACCAGCCGCTCTGGATCAGACAGCATGGAGGCATATTTTGCGTTCGAACTTACTCAAGAGCCAACATCCTTGTTTAAAGATAATCTGTGAGAAAACCTAACAAAGCAATCTAGCGAGAATAATAACTGAAAATGCTACAAATCGGAAGATAATTCCTTGCAGTAAAAAGGTTATTGATGTTGGGGCTCTACTTCATCATGTACAATGGAAGAAATACTGCTCATATCAAGACATCATTCAATAATATTCTGATTTATTAGATGTAAAGTGTAGTGTATATGGCATTGTTTTTTATGGTTTCGGCACTGATCCATCAACAAAAGACCACGAGCATAACAGACGCAGTAAAACCACATCAGTCTATGTGAAGATCAGTGAAAATATGACTCCCCACAAAGATCAATATATCTTCTTGTCAAACGAGAGAAACAAAAGAGTGTTCATTTAGTTATTGAGCAACAATCTCAAGTCATATAATTTCAATGTTTAACAAAGTACGTAATTGTCAAATGCGCATTAGATCTTGCCAAGTGAGCATTAGATCTTCCCTCATCAGGTTACCCCACAACAGTAGTTGCAAATGATACTGATATTTTAGTGCTACTTATTAGATCTTTCCTCATCAGGTTACCCCACAACAGTAGTTGCAGATGATACTGATATTTTAGTGCTACTTATTAGATCTTCCCTCATCAGGTTACCCCACAACAGTAGTTGCAGATGATACTAATATTTTAGTGCTACTTATTCATCACTTCTGTACAAGATTGGCTGATATATATTTGTTTTCTGAAGCTTTCTGCCCCCCCCCCAGTAGCACAGCGGTATGTCTGCAAACTTATAACACTAGAAATCGGTTTTAGATACCCGTGGTGGGCAGAGCACAGACAGCCCATTGTGTAGCTTTGTGCTTAATTACAAAGAAACAAGCAAACTCAAGCTTCCAAACGTGAGTATTGAGTATTCGGAATCTAGTCAGCGTGACGAATCCTATCACATTAGAACATTTGCTTTTTGTACATGCTCGAAGTGGATATGATACTAAGTCAGCTGTGTTTGGACGGGGCAAAGAAGCTATCATAAAGAAACTGTTGGCATCAGACGAGGTTCAAGATATAAACCAAGTATTTTATAACGCTGAAGCAACTGATTTAAGAATACTAACTGCTTAAAGAAACTCCGTTTTGCATCATATATGAATATCTCAAGTTCAACCAGAAAAACTACCATCAACAGAAATTGTAGCTCAGTGTCATAGCTATCGAGTTCATCTGGAAGTTGTTAAATGGAACAGTTTCATGAGTGCAGAAATGTCACCATCTGTCTGGGGAAGGAAAGCCAAAAATGGTTGTTTCGCACCAATCATGACAACCATAGATCCAGATTCTGCGGACTTATTGAACTTCATTCGTTGCAAATATAAAGTGTCATCGAAAAATCAATGCTCCTGTAAAAATCATGGTTTACCTTGTGTTGCTGCTTTTGGCAGTTGTCATGAAGATTGATGCAACACTGTAAATAATAAAGGATCTAAAAGATTCCCCATCTGAAGAAGACGATTTGGATCAAAATGTGTTTGATTTGTTTGAGTAGTATTTATGTTACGATTTTTTTAAATCGTGTCTTAAAAAGTAGTAAAATTACTAATACTGCCCCTGGTAGAGTTTTGTTAATAACATTAAATACCTCCCATTTGATCCTCTGTCTGATATTTTTAGCCATTATATTTGTGTTTTTTTTTCTTTACATTCATTTTAAAAGGGTTTTAGTGTGTGCATAGGTTGTCCTTATTTTGGTCTGCAAAATACTGTTTTTTTATTTGTATGTTATGTTAACCTAAAAAATCTTGTAAAACATGTTATTTTACTATATTTTATTTTAGGAGATGCAACAAAAATGAAAATTTACATGTTATAATTCAATAATTTCCATAATAGAATAAAACTGTTGATATACCTTTTAAGCATCCCGGGCACATATCCGTACATTTTATGGGAAATCTTTAAGGGTCTATAAAATTTTTCCCCATCATAGAATTTTCCGGGTTTTGGAAATTGCCTTCAGTACAATATGGTCAACTTTGGGGCCAAGTTTCATAACACCCATTGACTGGTTTATAAATGAAATCTTCTTCGACATTAAAAATATTACCAAATGCATAAATATAAAGAAGTTATACTAAGCAGATAATCAGTATGACAATATCCTGAATGGTTTATGTATATTGTTCTTACCAAAAGTCTTCCTTCAAGAAATGATCCCTTGAACACACCACAGGTAAATTTTCCTTGTGACACCTCTCTCTTCAAGGCGTATATCGTATCAATCGGTTGATCTTTCGTCAATATAGTCATGTGAGATTTCAAAGTGCCACCATAACAAGCAACAAATACTATTGCAAATAACCACCAAATGACCAGAATTATTCTTCCGCTATGAAACCCGAATGAAGGTATCCTTCCACCTTTGAAAAGTAAAACAAGTGAAATAAAGCCATTATCAAAATAGATAAGATGCTACGTGTTCTACTGTTTTTAATTTTAATAAAGTGTTTAAGAATCTTTCAATCCAAAGTCTAAAATGTGAAACATTCATTTAATGTTAAAAATTAAGCTGAGACGGTAGTGCACGTGTGATATATGGGTATATCATATGTTATACGGGTATATCATAAAAACACTTCGTCCAGTAAATCATTCAAGTTTATCGGTTCTAGCGTGACCTCATGACCTTGTCTCTATTTCTCATATCAGATATCTCCTACCTTTTCTTCTCTCTGAAGATCTAGTCTTTGATCCAGTAGAGGCGATCGTCCATTTGTCTACACATTTGTTATTGTTGTTGTGTTGTTTCACTGTTTTTTAAAACATGCTCAACCTGTATTTCTCACACAACATAAAACGTCAGTCGAGTTTTCAGAGTCAGATAATTCAACAGATTTCGACCTTGCTGATATAGCGGATTTATGTAATATGTAAGCAGTAAAACTTTTAGAAATGTTTAGGGCCGTAATGAGAGTAGTTTTATTGCATTTAATCAAAAGTTGCATATACTTTCTTTGTGGTTTTTTTACTGAAGGTATTTAAAAATAAATTATTCAAACCTTGAGAAACCAGAAACCCCCACAGATACCATAATGTAGCGGTCCACAAGTTGCATCTCTTCCAGCTCCTGGTTACATTACTAGAGATTGTCAAACAAATCGTCACTAGGGCCAATGACAGTGCAACACACAGCCAAACCTAATAATAAGATGAAAAACCATTTGCAAATTATGTAAGATTATGGTAGCAATAAATTATGAGCCCCTAAACGATAATGTTTGAATTTACATTTTTCTGATGTTATCAAGACAGATTAAACAAGATTATAAATAATACTTTAACATAGTGAGCCTTTAATGCTAATTATATCTTTGTAGAGATATTTTTCTTTTAATTAGAAACGATAACATTTAAGGGAATTGTGATTTCAATATTTCGCTCCTCTTGTTACACAAAAACATATTATAAACATCAAGCTGAGAAGATCCATATAAGTGTTATATTATACTACATCAATATACACCATCTTTTACAATCTCATTGTCCTTAAATTTTATTTGTTGTTAGATCTGAAGTCTTGAACAAAGAGTATATTGTGGTGTAGTAATCGGCTAGAAAGTTTATGAAATATTTATTCATGGTAAACTACACCATTAAAGTATTAGATTAGTTTCATAACCGGATTTTACTGAATTAAATTTTAACGTAACATAAACTAAAGACTGACAAAGGAACAGATTACATGCTCAAAATTCAAGGTATTAAATATATGAATGTTGTAATAGTATTTAACAAAGGTATTGAATATATGAATGTTGTAATAGTATTTAACAAAGGTATTGAATATATGAATGTTGTAATAGTATTTAACAAATGTATTAAGTATATGAATGTTGTAATAGTACAGATAGACCATTTGTAGCTTTGTGCTTAACGACAAACTAACAAGCAATACAAAGGTTGTATATTGGAAGGTCGAAGGTTTGAGTAACGATATGCTAATGAACACGTTCTGCACTTTTAATTAATTGGGGTTATAAGTTTAACAATCATTCTTGTTATTTGGTTAAATTAGTCTCGTAGTCGGCGGGTGCTGATAGCTGGTAGTTCTTGTGGTCAGCAGCTCAAAATTACTGATAGTTATACACGAACCTTCAGGTCATTAAAATGGACGTTTAATTAACCCACGTGTTACATATGATACCATTCACGTTGAAAATACCGACTTTCAATATGTTAATGTAAATTGAGGTAAACCCACGTGTCACATATGATATCATTCAAGTTGAAAATACCGACTTTCAATATTTTAATGTAAAACTGAGGTAATTTTTGTCCGATTAAATTAAACTTAGGTCAAATAATTAGAAGACATTGCAAGTGAAGATATACAAAACATTTTCTCTTTCAGAAGGTCAGTCAAGATAAAAGGTGGCATTGTAGCCTATATGGACTCCTCAGTTTAAATCACACAAAAACACTCCTTAACAAACATGAAAAACTCCTGGTATTGTTCACATAACATCTGCCACACGATCAAGCCCGGCATCGTGCTATAGATAAAAAAAAAGAAGAGTCATTCCGGAAAGGTTTGGGTTGTTTGATTAGACGAAATAAAGACGTTTAGCACTACTTTCGAGGTCTAAGTCGCTGGATCAAATCCGTGACCCGACCTGAGACCATGAGAGCCAACTTGTAAATGTAAAGTAAAACAATGTAACAATCAAACATGCTTAAAATATTTTAGATGTGGTTGTGAATGTGATGGTTAGCTAAACCGTGGGTCCTAGTCGGATGAGGGAAGAACGTATTCGAAGATGACTCAATGAATTTGAAATCCCAGTTGAATTTTAGATTCGTCAATTGATCACTGTATTGACAGCTTAACATAAAAACGGGCACAATAGTATCGTTATATTCAAAAAGGGGGATTGGAATCATATGTGTACGAAATCATTAGTTTCAGTATTTTGTAATACTAACAGCACAGTAAAGCCCAAAGACGCAGTGTTGAAGTTGAAGCAGATGCACTTTGCATTATAAAATAATGTCCCCAGTGATTCTTAAATTAAAAATGTCATTTCTGGGATGAAGAGTAAATATAATAAAGATGGTATAATGCCCAGTATGGTACCACCATAGTATAATTCATATAGATTTCATCATGTGATACTTTCATTGATATTTAGTTTTTTTGTTTGTTGGTTGGTTTGTTTGTTTTAGAAGTTGTTCCGAGCTTCATTCATCGAGATCTATAGAAATAACCCTAAATCATCGGTTTTTAGAATGATCCTCCTGTTGACCATCCTGGGCACAGTACTAAAAGATGCCAGACTGGTTCGTGTAGTATGTGTTAAAAGTAAATCTTACTAAAACTTATCATTATTGCCTTATAGAAATGTACCATCTATACCTATTTAAAACGTTATCCTAGGATAATTTTTGTTCTTAAGGCGAACATTAATCGCAATTTCAGACTTCCACATTCATTTTCTTGACCATTAACAGGTACTTTTTAAAATGAAATTAAAAATATCATATTCTGCAGCTAAAACTGACTAATCTTACGATAATTATAGACAAGTGGATTGGTGTATGTATGTATTTCAATAGAATGTGATGTTTCTTTGAAAATTTTGAATATCTACATCTTACCTGCCAGGTGAATGGCTTGATTATAGCTAAAGATTCATGCTTTGCTAAAGGAGCCCTAGTAATAAAAGACACTGAATCGAACGAATAAGGGATGGTAAAGTCAACTGCCTGTTTTCTCATTTCTGTAATTGTGATTTGTTCAGCTGAAAGGTCTGCTTCCTGTAGTAAAAAAAAGAAATATTTGATAACATTTATCGTGATGAGTGTTTCTTTGTACAAAGTCAAATGTACTGTGTATAATCTATCTATCTATATATATACTACTAAACCTCTGAGATTGTTTGTTTGTGTGCTTGTCTGTAACTAAATACAGCAAAAACGGTGCACAATACCGCAATATTTGTAATGAAATAAGAATAGAAATGAGAATAGAAACAGAATAAAACAAGTTTAGTTAAAATCGAGCCACGGGTTACCGAGTTAGCCCCGTTTTTTCGGATCACTTTAAGTACATTCCATTATTATAAAACTTCATTTTCCACCTGATGAATCACTTTAAAATATCTTCTATAGAACAATATATGCACAACAGAAATTAAATGATGAGATGTAAATGTGATATAACAGAGCGTAGAAAGAACAACAATAAAATGGACTTACAATATGATTAACTATTTGCAAATAGTAACTATGGAGACGATGTAATAAAATAAAAATCAAGTCGAGAACGACTACAAAATTTTATAAACGAAAACCTCTCGCCGAGCATTGGCTATTATATTATTTCCTGTTAATGTTCCCATCTTCATTAAAAGGTGTAAGATGACAAAACCAAGATCTTGAAGAATCTATCTATATACTACTAAAACTCTGAGATTGTTTGTTTGTTTGCTTATTTTATCAGTCAAAATATAATTCACACTACCGTTCGCGCTCTTTACAAAACTTTTTACTTCACTTTTTTGAAAAATGAAATGGTCTTTCCTTTTACTCCCGATCAACAATCGAATATCTTTTATTGAATTATGAATAACACGAATGGATTGAAATATTCAATTTAATTATCTCAAAATAAACCTTCATTTCGGTGCAATATTGAAATCAGCTTGAATTCTTCATAACCTCTGAATAGTGGTTGACCCAACGGGTCACGGTAGCCTAATATACAGTATAATTATAAAAAACACAAACATACCTTCAACAGCTCGCGCTTTATTACAACGTAAAGAGTCGTGAAGCAATCTTCTATGTCTGTGTGGTTCATTAGCTTATTATATCGAAATTACCGAGCGATTTAAGCTTGGTTTTATTAGTTCTAACGAAAAAAACATATCTGACCAGTTACCTGTAAATTATACACTCCTAATAATAATATTCAATATATTTAATCATTAATTTCTTTTCTTCACCAAAGCTTGAATTTAATAAAGAAAAGGTGACGTAGATACTCAATCTATTCTTTACTTTACTATTGTCACTGTAGCAGATTAGGTTCTCTGAGCTCACAATTCATCACTGCTGTTTACTCAATATAGTGAATGTGCGTTATCCTGAACGGCCATAAGACCTAAACGTTTTACAGCTAAAACCTTAGTAATATTTACTTGCCTGCTTCCTTATTAATATGCTTGAACAAGAAAATGAACAGATCAATGTTTAGACTTAAATATATTTTATAAATTAATTTCTAATTCCATTAAACTTTGCATATTCCGGAATCATTCTCTCGAAAAGCGAATGTCAAATATAATGATATGCAAATTTAAATGCTTATAAGCACAGTTTTAACAAATCTTTAACGTAATTCGATATATTTTAGCGTATTACTAACGTGGAACAGTTATCCACATTTTATCTTTAAATACTAGCTATATCTTTTAGAGCTAAGAATTTTTTTCTGGATAGAGTCCTGTAAGTTGAAAAAACAACACAATAAGGCAATGTTTTTTATTCTATTTTTATTAATGCTGTCAATATCAAGAATGTTGGTACTTTAAAGATTGATTTGTGTCGAATTTCGTGCAAAGCTACACGAGGGTTATCTGCGCTATTCGTTCCTAATTTAGCAGTGTAAGACTAGAAGGAAGGCAGCTAGTCATCACCACCCACCTCCAACTCGTGGGCTACTCGTTTACCAATGAATAGAGGGATTGACCGTCACATTATAACGTCCCAACTGCTGAAAGGGCGAGCATGTTTGATGGGACGGGGATTCGAACCCGCGACCCGCAGATTGCGAGTCAAGTGCCCTAACTACCTGGCCATGATAGGCCTACTTTAAAGGCAGATTCGGATTTTAACGCTTTGGAAGTAATGTCAAATGGGTAAAGGTAATCACTAAATTTTAACTTAAATGGGGACAAGCAGAAACTTAAGCCTTTAGCTAAAGCATCTTTAATGGTTTCAGTGAGTTTAACATCATTATAATCATAATTTCCCTTTACTCTGTACAGAGAAAAATTATTTGCTCTAAAAGAACTAGCTAGAAATAAAGATATCATTGTTACCTGGGCTTTAAATAAGGATATCATTGTTATCCGGGCTTTAAAAAAGATATCATTGTTACCCGGGCTTTAAATAAGGATATCATTGTTATCCGGGCTTTAAATAAATATATCATTATTACCCAGGCTTTAAATAAGGATATAATTGTTACCCGGGCTTTAAATAAAGATATCATTGTTACCGGGGCTTCAGATGCATGATGGCTCACTTCTGGTCTGAAATCCCCTGAACTTACCTTCCTGTGAACCATACCGACCATCCCACTCCAGGAGTTATCTGCTAGTTTTCTACCCCACTCTGCGTCTTGTGGTGTCTTGATAATATACCTTAAAACATTTGGGTTCGTGAGAGAAAATATATAGTTAATACAACTTAGTTGTTATTACGGTGAACTGAAATAAATTCGTTATTTTCTTTAATAAGAAGTGCTATAAGTTTTGTTTTTAGAACAACACGAAAGCAACGATTTGTTGATACACGAACCAACGTTCGAGATATAGAACATTTCTACTATGGTATTTTTATTTTACTTTTACTATCTTTTATTTACTTATTTGTACGCTATCAAAGTGTCCTGACAGTTTACCACTTTAATGTAAATTATGTAACCACATAATTATAGACTAGTTGTCGTTGAGTGGTTAAAATGTGTTTCTATAGAAAATTGGTTCTTTCAAATGTTTAGTTAACCTAGAATTTTTAGAAAAAAAAGTGATATAATAAATAAATAAATAAATAAAAATAAACTCATGAAAGTGGTATAAAATTAAAACTTTACAACTTTGACGCACTATTTTTATTTCAAATCAGTTGTAGCAATCTGAAAATCAAATAATTCTAGTAAAAGTAAACCAACCATTAAAATTAAAACATTTAAAATCCACACTTTAAAGGATTAACACACCGAGTTTGTAATTCAACTCAAAACTTAGCATATAAAGTTTTTTTGCGTGGCGAATACAGTTTTCTTTATCAATAAATTATCACCGAAACAATGTTTTAATTGTATTGATAAACTACACTAAAATGCGTTAGGTCTCAATATCTCTGTAACAGTATTTACATGAACTTGAGAAACTATAAAAAATTAAAGTTAATACCTGAAACCATTGATACTTGGTAAAAATCCATAATTACAAAATAAAAGTATAAAAACGAATCCAGACACAGTTCTAAACAATCAAATCTACTTAAGCTCCTCCAACTTCTCGCCGCCCTTGTCTCAGAGTAAATGTCGAAGCCACGGTTCTCTGGTTAAACATATATATATATATATATAAATACACACACACACCTGTTTACAGGCTAGTCCAGTCTGTACTTGATGGTGCCTTTATTGGCAAGACCATGGTCGTAACAAATAAGATATTTATGAAACCTACAATTGTCTTTAGGGGTAGCATGTCTAAATCTATGGATGCATTCTGAAATCTTGCAGTACTTAGTTCTTTATTGTTATGCAGAATTAGCTATCTGTCATTTGCCCACCATGTATATCAAAAACTGATTTTTAGCGTTAAAAGCTCTGACTTAAGGCTGAGCCACTGAGGGGTATCTTGTAATACAGACGAAACGTTTTACAATGAAATATGTAGACTATCACACTTAATTATTACCATAACGAATAAAAAAATCCTAAACATTTTTATTTCTTGTCTTAGAAATAATTTCATATTGCAATTACTAAATATTAGGTCGTCAAGAAATTAATGTCGCTTTTTTTAACACTTTCATTAACCCCCCCCCCAAAAAAAAAACGTACA
>NW_013667694.1:160402-166107 GCF_000517525.1 Limulus polyphemus
TGTACGTTTTTTTTTTGGGGGGGGGGTTAATGAAAGTGTTAAAAAAAGCGACATTAATTTCTTGACGACCTAATAATTTGACTTATGTTTGCAAAATGTATCATTAAAATCAAAACACTTTCAACGCGAGTATATCTCAAACACAATACATTAGAATATAACGTACGAAAAGTCATACATTGTAATTTTTTAAATCCATTTCTAAACATGCTAAGTTGTGAAAGTTTTAAATAAAAATGCTTTACCTAAAATTTAGCTTTCTAGCGAGAGTACTTAAGAGCTCAAATTCTACTCCATGTGTTGGTCTGAAAGTTCCGTTAGGGCCATCTTCTAGCACAAAATATGGAAAGTACTAAAAAATACACATAACATTATAAATCAAATTAAGTTCAAAGGTTTTTTCACGGTAGTAATCAAGTGTAAGTATTTAATTGTCTTTGTTTCATATTACTTGTTTAACTAATAACATACAGTTGCTTAAGTCATTACTACATTTAATTATAATTGTTATATCAGTACGCATGTATTTTTTTTTTTTGCTATATTCATATTTATCTATTTATTCAACCTGTTGTAGTAAACCAAATTTATAGACTAACTTAATGAATATGCGATACAAAACACTTCTTTGTATTGTGGTCTTGTAGACGATACAGACTCAACGATCCTCTGGTGAATCAGCAGTAAGCTTACGTACTTTCAGCAATAAAATCTGATATTCTATTACCCCTGGTTGACAGAGATTGGATAACCCACTGTGTAGCTTTGTGCTAAACAACAACAGAAATTACTCTTCCTCGGACGATAAACCCGCGCTTCAGGTAAATTGATTTAGGAATATACTCAACAATACTTACAATAATATGCGTCAGGTAAATTGATTTAGGAATATACTCAACAATACTTCCAATAATATGCGTCAGGTAAATTGTTTTAGGAATATACTCAACAATACTTCCAATAATATGCGTCAGGTAAATTGTTTTAGGAATATACTCAACAATACTTCCAATAATATGCGTCAGGTAAATTGTTTTAGGAATATACTCAACAATACTTACACTAATATGTGTCAGGTAAATTGTTTTAAGAATATACTCAACAATACTTCCAATAATATGCGTCAGGTAAATTGTTTTAGGAATATACACAACAATACTTACACTAATATGTGTCAGGTAAATTGTTTTAAGAATATACTCAACAATACTTACACTAATAACAGACGCTACCATTACGTCTTCTTTAAAATCCAGAAAATTTTGTTTTTGTAAAAATGGAGACAGCTTAGGACTGATACCACGACGTGGTGTCCATTTTCCTACTATTTGCATTCCAGTGCAACGGTAGTTTTCCTTAGGGACTCCATAAATATTGTATTTTATCTGAAAATGATTAAATATATTAGTTTCATTAAGTAATAAAACTCCATATACAATACGCTTTGAGTATATTCTGTACAAAACTATTAACTAAAGATACAAATCTGTATGTATTATGTTATGCATATAAGATGAAAACATTCGGACGTGTGAAGTGTAATAGTTTGTTTGTTTCTAAACATAAAGTTACACAATTGGTTCTCTACGCTGTACTCACTACGGGTATCAATCTGGTAGTGAAATTGACAGGCGGTTTTGCAACAGTTTCAAACGAATCGGAAATGAAAGTAAAGAAAGTACAAAACATCAATGATAAAAAGCTTGTTAACCACATTTTTCCGTTAGTCTTGAAACTGCAAATCAAACTTTTCTTTTAGTACTTTTTGATAAGCACAGAACTCAATAAATCCATCATCTTTTAATAACTGGACATAAGCTATGGAGATGATACAATATGTCACAGGTATGACTAAGTATACGAGCTAAAGAAGTGACACAAGACATGCTACAGTGATATTAAAATTACAGTTAGAGGTAACACATGGTGTAACATTGAATAATCCTAAACGTAAAAGCTGCATAAACGGTATCTTGTAAAAAATGCAAAGCTTAAAAAAAGGAAAGAAAGTAAGGGAAAGGGAAAATAGGACGACAAAAACTGCAGATCATGTGTCACCTCTCGATACATTATGTTTATTATTATCATTTTGCGACATATTACTGTGGCATATTATGTGTCAACTCTCTAGGCATCATATTTTCTTCTTATTCCTATTATTCTGTCGCATTTCATATATCACACTGTGGTATATCACACTGATATATCACACTCTGGTACTTTACACACTCTGGGTATTATATTTATGTTTATGACGAATTATGTGTCACATCTCTAACTATTACGTTTATTATTATTATTCTGCGGTGAATCATGTGTCACATCTCTCTATATATATATCACGTTTATTATTATTATTCTGCGGGGAATCATGTATCATATCTCTAGCTATCATATTTATTATTATCGCTCTGTGACATGTCATGTGTCACTTATCTAGCTATTATGTTTGATATTATCTTGTGACGTATTACTATGTGCCCCCAGTGGCACAGCGGAATGTCTGCGGAATTACAATGCTAGAAACCGGGTTTCGATACACGTTGTGGGCAGAGCACAGATAACCCATTGTGTAGCTTTGTGCTTAACTACAAACAAACAAGTATTCTATTAATGTGTATTTTAGTTTTAGATAAATGTTGATAGTGTTGAACCACTATTGCGTGGACTAAAGTATTTTTCTTTCACAACGTCTAACTATAAATTTCCACACTTTAAATAACCTTATATTATTTTTTCTCTATGAGCATCTAATTACCCTAACGTGGCCTATAGGCTATACGGGCTAACTTCAGAGTTCACACAAAATAAGCTACAAAGCTATCTACTGATCGCGGTATGGGTTCTATTAAACAATGTGAACATTAAGGCTTCACCTTTCATGTCTCGTTATTTTTAATCATATTCATTATTGTTGTTTTGATTCCGTTAATCTTTACTGTACAGGAAAATCAATAATTACAAATAATATTAAAGTCAGAAAGTGACAAATTAAAGAACGTAATATTTTCTAATTTGTTTTCAAAGATATATAACCATGTAGTTGCTGATCAAAGAAGTCAGTGTTATACTGACCTTAGTGCTTTTACTGTCTTCTTGGACAATGACCGTGGAACAAAAACAAGGACTTTTTAGCTTAGTACTGAGAATTGTTTCAGAGGCACTGGTAGTGCGGAGAAATAGAACCCAGTGTATACTTTGCAGACAAAAGTCTTTCAAGAAGTGCTGAAAAAGTTAGATGACATAAACATTAAATAGTTATATGAAACTTAAACGGGGACTTATATTGTAAACAAAATCCATTAAACACAAACACATATTACAAATAAATAAATTTATCTATGATTTTTCTTATTCTCCTTTTATAGTACTTTTAAAGTTTAATCTTCGCCTAACCACTGCACAAAGTTAAGTGTATATTAAAAAAATACTTTGTACAAACGTTAGTCGTGGTCTAGTTGTCAAAGTATATGGCTGTGTACTAGTAGGTCCAATGTTCGAGCAGCAATATACTGCTGAACACGACCAGAATTTCGAGTTATAGAGGCATATTTGTATTTTGGGTGATAGCTACTAAGGCCATCTACTACCAGCCCTAATTTTCAAGTATTGATCAGAAGAAAGCCAGCTAGTCTGCAACACCTTATCACTCGGTACCTACGATAACGTATTGACTGTAACTCCTATAACGCACCAACACTTAAAAGTGTGGAAGGTATTTTGTGGTACCATAAGGAATCTAATCCGACTCGTCAGCTCCGAAATCTAGAGCTCCATCACAAGGCCAACTCGTGCCGGAGACGTTATAACTGAAATAGTTAATCCCACAATTTAGTTAGGAAAAGAAATAACGCCCGAATTCTTATTTTCATCTAAACTGGTTGTGGTCTACAATGGTGAATAGTCTATCCCAATTAATTTCTTAACCGTATTTCTGATCAGTCCAACAATTTGACTCTGCCAAAACACATGGAAAAATTAATGAAGCCACATTTAAAACTTTGCTTAAAAAAAGAACATTCTCATAACTCAAATACTCTGAAGTTCAACAGTTCAAAAATGAGGAAATCACAATGATATATGAATTCATTTCAAACTAATAATGGTTTCTTCTTCTTATTATTTTTTTACAAAACAAGCGAACTATAATGATGTTGAGCGTATGCATATACTGATTTCAAAAAGTCATTTATATTAGATAGTTCTTAGAATGTTCGTCTATTATCTTGTTTCGTGGTTGAAAGGTATACATCATTTTAAAAAAATATTTTAATATTAAAATGTTTGTAAAAGGGTGTTAGCTACTTTACGCTTCTTTCCGGGAAAAAAATTATTTAGAGCATTGTTGACAAAACGAAATTACTAACATTTGTACACAGTGTTGACAAGCTAAAATTACTAACATTTGTAAACATTGTTGATCATCAAGGCCACCATTGGCTAATAGATCTCCTGGGTATATCTAACGGAATATGAAATTAAACAATCGAAATAATGTGTGAAGAATCCTGTATTGTTTGAGTATGTGCTCTTGTAATAGTTAAAAAATCATCACTATATTACGATATTTGAATAGTCTTTCCATAAGAACGTTAACGTCACTGGCTGGTTGGTGCATCCCTTGAAAACATAATTTTTATAGAAATTAATAATAAACTTTACTGGTGTTAAACAGTTGTTAATTTATTAATGTTGTCTATTTCCTTCCTTACGAAAATCAGTAAAGAAGGTACACAGCATAGGAAAACTTAAAAATTGTTACTAAAATGTTACTATAAGTGTGATATAGAAAATTTATTAAAACCCGTTTAAACCCGTTCTTTCAAAGTGTTTAACATTTTGAAAATCTAAAGTAATTTGTTAAATGTAATATATGTTCTTTTGCTAAAAGTACTACATAAACTTCTTTGAGAACTTTTTATCTCATATATAATCAATATATTTTCTACTAATTGGATTTTTTGAAGTTATAGTAACATCATATTATAGAAACGATAAATCCACAACTCCTACCGTTTGTCAACAACTTAATAGATTTTGAGAGTAAATAGGTTTTTTTGTAAAACTTGTATTTTTCATGCTCATTCAACATTGATAACACAAAAATTATAGCCACTTATAAATAACTAGCTGAGTTACCCGGCGTTGCACGGTGAAAATTTAGATTTGAAATGTATAGTTCAGTATTTTTTTCAGCAAATTGTTCAATAAGTAGACAAAAGCTGTGATGCGAGAAATAAAAAAGCGTTTAATCAAATAAAGCTTTATTTGAAATTAGATTGTGTTTGAGCTTGTCTTGTTTTTTGAGCCTGAAGTCGTACATCATGTTGCTCCTCTGTTTCTTGCTGTCTGTAAGTTATTTGTCTTAATTTTTGTGCTTGAAATCTGGTTTGACGTTGCTTAGAAGTTTCTTGTTGTCTATATCCAGCTTGCCTTGATAATTCTGACTGAACTCTGACATTGTGCTGTTCAACAGTTTCTTGCTGTCTTTGAGTAGCCTGCCTTTCAGCCCGAGCTCAAAGTCTACCTTTATGTTGTTCCAAAGTCTCTTCCTATAATTGAGCAGCCTGTCTTGCACCTTGTGCTTGAAGTCTTTGCTGCATTCTTCTTCTGTTTCAGCTGCTCTTTGTGCTTGCATTCTTTTGGCGGCAGAAGACTTTCCACAGAAAGGGCGTTTCTTGGGTGGCATAATCACCTGTATCACT
>NW_013667694.1:167166-184311 GCF_000517525.1 Limulus polyphemus
GACGATAAATCATCCTTTAATGCATTTAATTCGGTTTGAAATTTACTAATGTTTTCTATTTGTGTACTCTGCCTTTCCCTCAACTGTTAAAGAATTTTTTCTTGTTTCTTTTCTTTTTCCTCCAACAACTGCTGTATTATCTCTTCTTGTTCATTTTCTTTCTCCTCCAACCACTGCTGTAGTCTCTCTTCTAGTTTATTTTCTTTTTCCTCCAACAAATGCTGTAATCTCTCTTGTTTATTTTGCTGTTCGAACTGTCATTGTTGCAGGTTTTCTTGCCACTGCTGTAATTTCTCTTCTTGTTCTTCTTGTTTCTTTCTTTTTCTTCCAACAACTGTTGTAATCTCTCTTCTTGTTTGTTTTCTTTTTCCTTCAAGAACTGCTGTAATCTCTCTTCTTGTTTCTTTTCTTTTTCCTCCAACAACTGCTGTAACCTCTCTTCTTGTTTATTTTCTCGTTCTTCTCGATTCTTTTGCTGTTCTTGTATTGCCGCCATCAAATCTGCTAAGCCACCGATGGTTTCCATCTTCTTCTTTTTTTTATCCCACTTCTGACACCAATTTGTTACGTCTCTGGTCGTTTGTTAATTTCCCGTAAAAATTCTTTTTGAAAAGCTTCAGTGATACAAGTCCTTTCTTAAATAAAACTAGTTTATTCTTTCTCAATACAACTTTGCAATACACTTAATTTCCACAGTCACTTTAAACACACTCTATAATTCTCAACGAACGATTCACGCACTTTACTTACTACCGCGCTTAACTCAATTATCCGTCTATATCTTCAATCTCTCTGTCCGCTATTCAATCCCGATTCATTGTCTGGCGCACTTATATACAAGTATAGAGGGCGCCTAGCAAATACTGGATTATTCTTGATGTTCCCGATCTTTCTAGAACTCATTACTGTTACCAGAGTCACGTGACTTCCGCTGTTATAACAGTATTATAGGTCCATTTTATTGTTGTTCTTTCTATGCGCCGTTATAACACATTTTCATCTCATAATTTAATTTTTGTTGTGCATATACTGTTGTATGTTTGTTACAAAAAATGGCGCAATAGTCATTAATTGTCAATTTCGTCAGTAAATACTACAATACAAAATATATAACACCATTAAATTTCTTGTAAAAATTGGTTATTATTAAGTTATTTTAAAATTTGTAAGTTCAACCGTTTGGTTTCCTACAGCGAGCAAAATAAACAAACTTCATCTTTTATATATAGAGATACATAAATCATTAAGCATATAAAATTGTGGGAATTTAAGTAGCTTTTTCTTGCCTGGGAATTGAACCCAGAGCCTCCGGCTTGCATTATAAGAGTTATGAGGCTGGTGCTCAACATAAGTACTTCTTAACTGTAAGAAACATTATCTACTTCGCCTTTATTTTCACAAAAACGTGTTATTTTTCCATAAAATGTCATTTATGCAAATCCAGTGAACTTAAAACAATACAAATTGGCAATTGGCTCTCTAAATGACAGCTAGTTTCACGGTTATATTCTTGAATTATCGTGCACGTATACAATGCAAGTGTATTTTTAAACTACGATACGGTGTTATCAATCACCATAATGCCATTGTATACCTGGACAAAAGATCCATTCTGGCTCGTTTCGTGAAAGATGAAAACAACGTATGTCGACAGCGTGTATTCTGTTGGTTCTCCAAAAGGTAAGAGTTTACTCCGCAACGTTTTTTCATCAAGACCGATTACTTCTTCCAAAGAAACAACTGTGATTGTAATTCCAGCTTCTTGAAGCATAACAGTGATACAGTCGTAGTAAGAGACTTCTGTACCTTTGTTGAGAAAGAAGATAGCCTGAGTCACAAACGTAGAGGTGAAGGCAGAAACAAATGGACAGTTATATAAAAGAAAAAGAAAACTTGAGCTTTCAGAACCCGCCCCCACCCGCTTTTTTACTAACCTCAAGTATATGTTTTTAACACAAAGCTACTCAGTTTGTTCTTAACACCTATTTAAACAAGTAATTTATAGATTATAGAAAAATAGAACATACCAGTTATCTGTGATAGAAGTAACGTTACATGTCGAAGACGAAGAAGTTGAGCAAGGTCTACAACGACATTTATTGGGGGTCCTAGGGTACTTTGTTTATTGTACTCATCATATACCATTGCAGGGGACCCTGAAAAATATAGAAATTATACTTGTTACATATGATATTTTCAATTTTACCTGTGGTTAAAACTAAAATAAGTCTGCAAAATACATATAGATTCATTAAACAGTTAGTTCACTGTGTCATATCGAATAATAGATTAGGAGCAATGTCATAGTATTATTCACACACCTAAATTAACTTAGGTTAATATACGGTGAACTAAAAATGACAACTCTTATATATATTCAACTCCATTATAAGTCCTAACTGATTTACTGAATCAAACTGTGCTGATGAGCTTTGAATAAACGAAAACTGCAGTCCATAGTAGAGGTACTGCTAAACAAGGAATACATTAGATATCTGTGTCTTCAGTTTACCTTTTGTGGAAAGGAAAAGAAATCTGTAACATACACAAGTTGTCATTATTTAGTTTTCTAATCAATAGTTATAAACTCTTTGGTTTTTAGATGGCGTACTGTTCTATTAACAACCTCTTATAACACATAATTCAAAATCATGTGTTAGTGTTAATATTAAACAACAAAAAATGTATTACACGCTTTTGTAATTTTCAATATAATAAGAGTAAGTAGTGATGTTGAAGATAAGAAAAATTAAAAACACATGTCAGGGCGACAACAATGAATTAGAAGACAACTTCAAAGAGCGAGGAGAACTCCAGTCGAAGATGGTGTCATTTATACTAAACATCGCTTCACCTGATGACCCCTCCACCCACAAGGATGAGAGTAAAGCTGATGGAAGAAAACTTTGAGCATATCATACTGTACCACTCCTAAAAATGTAAGTTAAACATCAAGTCAGTGGGCAATAGTCATACTGTACACCTGAAACATACTCATCTAGCTCTTTAAAACTTGAATCGAGAATACAAATATTTGTTATTATGGTACCACCATCTTTACTGGAACTCATTGTTTTAAAAGTCACCTCGAGAAAAATCAGTTTGTATCCTATTCACGCCAGGCGAAACATTACATAACAGGTCACTTCATTTGTAATAGAACGGGAGTTATTGGTCATTGGAAGAACACGATGGTAAGATCGGATGGAAAAAAAATGTAATAGGCCTTAGATCGGGTGGAAAAAAAACTTTAATAGGTCTTACGAGCTATGTAATGTTGAATAGTTTAATGTGACTGAATTGGTCAAATCCTAGTTTGATGAGGAATAGAAAATAAGATCTTTGGGCACATGTTTGGAAATATTCCTCACTAAGTTCTGTACTGGATTATATGAAAAACATTCTACTTACAATTCTAGATGTAGAAAATACTTTTCCTAAAACCTGTGCTTATTATGCTTTAGTGAATAATTTTGTACCCTTACATCTTGGACTGGGATAAACCAGCCTCCAAGAATTGATATATAACCATTCTTTTGCAAGGGATATTTTAACACACAGGAATAATGTTGCTGCTATCCTAGTTTTAAATTAAGTTTACATGTATATATAGTAAAATGCCAAGTATCATTACAGAAAGACGATTGCAGTTAGCCTAAAAGTAGTGGCTATTTATTAAATCATTGATGGTTGTATCCATTGATTGATACATTATATCGAACCTTTGTCTATATATCGCTGATGGGAGCAATAATGGTGCAGTAATTACTTATAAGATATTTTGAAATAAATTGAAAACACCTACACTAGCACGTAACCCAGTGGAGTCAGTTTTATGTATACTAGCATTAAGAAGGCATTGGATCTTCTTCGGGGTTCCCAGTTCTTCTGCAAGGGGTTGTAACCAGCATCCTAGAGAGTAGCGCAATTTTTTTAAGGTTTGTTTCAAAGCTTTCTTGGGTAATAGAAGTAAGAAATGGTCAAATAAAACTCTGTATGTTACTCGACATTGTATTTATCAAACTACAGATTCCTTTTAGGAGATTATGTAAGAACTGCTAGTAATCTTTGCAACTGCTATCAGCCTGCTGTCGCATGATTCTTGGCTGAACAAACTGAAAAACAACACATTCCAAAAGATTTTAGAATTCGAAAGTGTAGTATGAGAGCAGTTGATGCTGAATAAGACTGAAGCAAATGATATGGCTTTAGATTTTCCGCAGTTGTCTGAACTCGTTTTACGTTTACTGACAGATGATCTATGCCAACTGAAGCATATACAATCATATAAGAGTGTTAAACTATTTTCAGACTAGGAAAAAAGGCTTTTTCAGTGGAACTTTAGACAGAGTAGACATAGTGGATTTGAGAACTTTAATGAAATGCAACTGCCTGTTGACAGAAAAAAAGATAACGTTTCGGTTTCTGAGATATTTTGTTGAAAAACAAAACAAAAAATGAATAAATATCACCTTTAATCGTGTTTCATATATCTACCACAAAAACGACACATTTCACATAAGATGTATACTAACTATTTACATCCTACCTTCTCTCACTGCCAAATTCTAATAAGAAGTACCATACTTGAGTATGTTTAGGTATGGAAGCTTGTTTTGTGTGTTTTTGTTCCTTGTGGCATTTGAGTACCAGGAACCAAATTACTGACATTATGCGTGCTCAGCGCTCAACGATTCCCGAGTCTGCATTAGGCTAGTACAGATGGACCAGTCATGCTGAATCCAGAAGGAATATACTTTACACGATACTAAATCTTTCTACACTAAATCTTATCAGCATTCCTCATAGAGTCCGCCCTCAGCTAGATGCCGGTGTCCATATTTCAACCATAAAAACGACACATTTTACATGACATGTACACTGTTGGAAGATGGAACACAATCTTGTCGGATAAAGTTAAATAAATAATGTACCATTATAAATTCCGTAGTTTCCTTTGAAATAGGGGAAAATAATAATCAGATTTCTAATATTTTTATTTTATTTTTAGGCGGATAAGATCATTTATAATTCTACGAGTAAATTATATAAAAAAATTCTGATAGTTTTACAAATGAAATGTCTCTCTTATGACGCTTTTTTTCTGATTGCCTAGGTTAAAGCCTCTCAACATGTGTTACTCGATGTTATTCAGAAGCCTGAGTTTGATTTTAGTGGTTACAGTTACGTTAATACCATATGGTATAGGATTCGTTCATTCAGTTCATTGTGGTAAGCTAGCTGGTTGTTATGAAGTTTTTACTAAATGATTTATAATATTAAAAGGTTTAAAATTCAAATAACTTGTGTATATATTTAAAATATTAAAATCAACAAACGAACAACATTTTGTAATACACAATTATATATCATATAATTATATATATATAATCATTTAATATTTTATGTGATTTGGGTCAAACGTGTTTGTATAAATAACATTAGCAATTAGCAAATTAACAATTAACATATTTAAACACGAAAGACTAATGCTTATATTTTCTCATTTTTTTACTATTCGACGTCAGGTAGTGGTGTCAATATTTTATGAATATATTTGTTTCTTGAGATGCATTGTGACAGTATGTCAATAAAGATATCCTCATAATTATTTGATTTATGAAATAGTGTAAGAAGTGATGAGAATTAATCACTGAAGATTTATTATTTTCTGATAAATATGTATAAAATTACGTTTTTTTTTAAATAACAGCTAAAAAGGAGAAAATGAATGAATGAATTTAACAAAAATTTCAAAGTACGAGAGCAAGCTTTAAATACAAATATGAAATTGTTTGTTTAAGAATATGTTGTTGAAAACTACTCGATTTTAGGTAAACAATGTATAAAAATTAGCCACTATATCTCTCATTAGGCAGTGATAAACTTACGGACTTACAATGCTAAAATCCGAGGTTAGATTCCTCGCGATTGACAGAGTGCAGACAGCTCATTGTGTATCTATGCGTTAAAACAATAACCTTCCAGACATCCATTACAAAGCGTGCGCACAAAACGCCCCTTCTACATTGAAATACAGCTAAGGATATATTTAGGAGCCAAGATAGTAAAATGAGCTTTAAAATTTTATTAGCTTTTAGAAAAGATATGGCATGCTTTTTCCACATTTCCACATTTGTAACACAAATGAAAATAAAGCAAAATAGGGCAAAAAGTCACCTTTAATTTTACGATTAATGCATACGTTACTTATTGAAAAAACAAGTATAGATATAAAACTACAATAAATATGAGGTTGAGAACTAAGTTCGGGTATTACACATTTATCGAAGAGTTTACTGGAGAAAAAATTATAGGGAATATTTTAGTAAGACATACCGCTGTGCCACTGGGAGGGGATAAGTGCGAAAGTAAAACATTTTCAATTTCTTCTCTTCTAGGCAGTAAAGATACTTCTGATCATAATTTTGGTATATTTGGATTTGTTGAAAACATGTAACTAAATTAGCATGCGTGTTTAATAATACTATAGAATTGTATAAGCAAATATGAAAGCTATAGTAAACACTAACTTAGAAAAAGATTGACTACACACATGTTGCATTAAATAATAACCAAACATCGGAAAAATTAATCTTGGATCATTAAAAAAAATTAAAATCAAAAGAGATGATGTTTGAAAGGGCAAGAAGTTGATACAATTAAAACTATAATTTTCATTATAACTATACAACAAACTCAGAAACAAAATACCCTTCCGTATTAATAAGATTCGAAGTTGGTGTTATCATTTAAGGAAATATATACATTATGATTTTAATTAAGAAATTCGAATTGACATTTTCAACCTGAACGGTAAGTTAAGCGACACATGGAATAAAGTGGCAGTAAAAAAACCCTAGGGTTTCGATATAGTTGTTTCCAAACTTAAGCGACACATGGAATAAAGTGCCAGTAAAAAAAAATCCTGGGGTTTCGGTATACTTGTTTCCAAACCTAAGCGACACATGGAATAAAGTGCCAGTAAAAAAAAAACCTAGGGTTTCGGTATAGTTGTTTCCAAACTTAAGCGACACATGGAATAAAGTGCCAGTAAAAAAACCCTAGGGTTTCGGTATAGTTGTTTCCAAACTTAAGCGACACATGGAATAAAGTGCCAGTAAAAAAAACAAAACCCTAGGGTTTCGGTATAGTTGTTTCCAATTTTGAGCTACTCACCATAAGAATGGCACATGTCAGTATCTGCTACCACAAAAGCGTTTTGATCCGAGTATCCGGATTGATCAGCATTTATATAATACACCCATATTTATAATGAAACAAGACTAGTGAGATAAAAATGGGTTTAGCATTTGCATCAAGAAAAAATAACACGTATTTTAGTTAGATAAGTGAAACAGATGCCTGAGAAACCGTTCTTTCAGCTTAGCGACAAATGTTATAGTTGGACTCGGAGTAAAACAAACGTATTTATATCGATTTAACACGTGTTTGATATTGACTGGGAGGAAGAAGAAGGCGGAATTATTGTTTTGTGGGAACAACAATAAAAACTATTAAAGATCAGAGCTAATGTTTCTCAAGTGTCCGTTCAATTACTCAGTATATTTTGTGTAAATGTGATGCCATAAGAGAATGGAGTGCAGAAAAAACAGCTTGTGTATTAGTTTGTGCAGTATTTACAACATATTCATTATACAAAGACTTATTTGCACTTTATACGAACGTTTGTAAATGCAAATGCAGTGACATTTTAGTTAGATAAGTCACACAGATGGCTGAGAAACCGTTCTTTCGGATTAGCGATAAATGTTATAATTAAATTATCTTCAATATATAATTTTTATTGTATTTCTATCTCTCTCATCGTCTGAATATTAAACCAACTTGATTTATGAAACGTAACCTTAAGATAGAGGTTATCATTCGAATGGTTTGCGCTCTAAAGGTTCCTACAGATAAACTAACATTTATTTCGCGGCGTCTCTTTCTCATAAACTGATTATTAAAAAAAATGGCGTGTGTTATTTTTCATGATGCAAATGCTAAACCCATTGTGTCTTAGTCATTATAACTGGAAAGTTAAACAAGCATGTCGTGTTTAATTGTTATAGCAAAGTCGATAACGAAAGTGAAGTCGCATGATTATTAGTTTGTTTGTTTTAGCGCAATGTTACGATCGTGCTATACTCACATTTCGCTTTTCCTTTTTTATGTCTATCAACTTTACTGAGGTTGTACTTATTTTTATGAGGAATTGGCTCATATCAATGTAGAAACAACAATATCTATTTATTATTGGTAATAAGTTTGTTTTGTTTGTTTATTTGAAGTTAAGCACAAAGCTACACAATGGGCTATCTATACTCTGCCCACAACGGGTATCGAAACCCGGATTCTAGCGTTGTAAGTCCGCAGACATACCGCTGTGTTATTGGGGGGGGGGGGGTAATAAGTAACACAGATATTTAGAAATAAGTTTTGTTTCTTTTAGCAGCATATTACTTTCTTCCTTTGTCTCTCTCGGTTTATTTGTTCTCTCTCATTTCTCACCGTCTTCTTCCATTTTATTTGGTTGAACTCCTGTCTTTTATGTTCCTTTCTCAAACCCACGCCGAACCGACCCCTTTCTTTTAGATATTGCACCTATTTCCTGTATATCAATCAGTTTATAAAGCTTCATAACCTTAGGGAATCTTGTAGTGTCCATACCAGCTGAACTCAAAAACGTGACCTTTGAACCCTTCACTCTAATAACTTTCTTATGACTTAGAGTACTGTAATCCTCTAATTCTTTAGAAGTTGATAAAAGGTCGGTCACCTGCTTATACTCTCTCAACTTCAGCCAATGTTACCTTACACCCTACTTCATAACATGTAACACTACACATTGATCTAGTTACACTCTGTCCGTTGCGGGAAATCGAGCTCCGAATTTCAGCGTTGTACATCTGCAAACTTACCGATGACATACCGGAGAACTGGATTATTAGCAAACAGCTTTTAAAACATTAAGTTACACGTTAATATCATCTAAAACTATATGTATAAAACCTATTCCTTTGTTCTCTTACTAGCATCCGCAACTTTATCTTTGGAGCCTTGAGTACATTGTATCAAAACGATTTTTAATGCAAAAAATCAGAATCTTACGTGACAACCACAGCTGATATAAAGTTGTAGAATGGCATGCATAAGAACTAAATTATAACAATGTTTCTAGTTTTGTAGATGACGTAATGTCATAGACGACTTAAGGTTTTGGGGAAGGGGATGTGTGACGGATTTACTATTATATATTTATTTTAATATCAATGTTTGCTTGAATTGAATTTATATTTGGAACCATACATAGCTTATAGTGTCAAATATGTATTGCGAAGGTCCCACCTATTCTCTAAAGTTGTAGAAGACTCTCGAATTTAAGAATCAACAATATATGTGTGTACGTAAACGCTAGTGTTAGTATCAGTATTGTTACGTAAACTGAAATTTCGAGAAACTCTCCACACGCCTATAAATATAACCAACGCGATGCGCCAAAAAACAGTATATATTAGAGGTTTGCTATAGTTGGTATGTTATAAATTTCGGAAGATATATCAGAAAGGTCAATAGACAAGGAGTTTGGAATCCACACTGTGACGGATTATTATATATTTATGTTAATATAGATGTTTGTTTAAATTAAATTGTTACAACGCTTATTAATTGGGACACTTCAGATATTTGACAAGAAACATTTATAAATTTCGAACATTATAAACCATTTAACTTCAGTGGGCTCACATTAGTAAGTTTACGATAACTTACCCAACTTGATTAGTGGGAAAAATCGGTGTGTTATCATTGAAGACCACAGAGCTAGCTAGCTCCCTACTAAGTGAATTATACCTACGTCAACCCGAAATTAAATCGCTCATCGTCAACCCTCGATAAGATATCTAGGAAGTTCCAGACAAGAAAGAAGACTTTATATTGCTTATAAGTTTATAAAACTTTTGTATATAAATCATTGTTCCTAATAATTATTTGTAATAACTTTTATTGTAAATTGTATTATTGGTTGTATATTAAAATAGAAAGCTGTGTGTATCAATCTTGTTGGCAACTATCATAAATTAGATATATATAGGAATTTATTTAACTACTAAATTACAATTTAAATCAGTTTTAGGCTATTTGAAATTGTAATACGTAACAGTATTTAACAGCCCTTTCCGAGGCAAAATATTCATACACTCAGATCATAAAGACAGGGAGATCTCTTGTACTTAATGGCATTAGAAAACAAATAAATATGGATCAACTTGGGACACAAGAACCATGCAGAAAGAGACATGCAACAGTTGCATACCAACCATAGTAAGAAAATAATGGCGTCTTGTCTTGTAACAGATGAAATTCCACAAATACAAAGGTCAGTAGTAAAAGCCGTACACTTTACACAGCCAACATGATCAAGAATATTCTCTGTGTAGAAAATGGAAAAGTGAAACAAGTCACGTGTACACAAGTTGATACCATCAGATATCTCTTCAACCATGGTATATCACAAACAGAATGAAACGGGTACTTATGCTATTCCATACCAAGAGATACCAGTGAAGTCACTCGACGCATTATTCAGAATAACTTCATTATATATTCCAATGCAGTAGCGATATTTTTGAACTACTCACCACAGGAAAGCATATCGTCAGTACCTGCTGCCACAAGACAGGGACTGTTATCATACATACAATACTGGTATAAGCTCTTGTATTCTGGTCATCGCAACTTCTACAACATTACAACAACGCGTGTTGTTTCATTCCAATACCAGGAGGTACTGGCGGGTAGGTAGAGCGACCATAGCACGAAAAGAAGAGGAAAAGAAAGAAGAGATGGATAAAAGAGCAAACTCGTCAAAGAAGGTGGAGATGACGATTGAATCGTAACAGCAAGGTCTGGTAGTGCAAACGATAGGGAGAAATGGAGGATGGCACCGTTCAGGCTAAATCAGGAAACCAGCAGTGGAGTCCGTGATCATTAGGTCTCGGGATAGATGAACAAGGGAAGAAAAGACATCGGTACTTCAACGCCTACAACATTAGGTAAGTACGTAAGAGATGTATTTCATTCCAATCCAAGATTGGCGGGCTACTAGAGGGGTGCACCTTTTCTTCAGCCAGATGATATGTCTGATAAATAGGAGAAGAAGATAGGTGAGTAGGAGAGAAACTAAAATTGGTGAATGTGGGGCAAAAAGGCGAGAAAGTGTATGGAGGAAAGTCGCAGTGGGCGTGAAACAAGAGAGAAAAATGAGGGTTAGAAACATATGAATGAAAATAGCATCAAAAGTTTATATGGAAGTGTATTAGTGTCACTGAGATGAAAGAACGTGGAGTCAGGTTCCCCTTAATGATGCTGGTCTGGAGTCGGCGAATCAGGAGAGTAGATATAATGTGGTAGGTTGGAATGTGCAGGATCATCAGGAGGAAGGGATAATGCATATAAGTTCAAGAGATGTTCCAACGGAGGTGTGACATGCAGAGCATGATGGAGAGGGTTCTCAAATGCAGCAGCAAAGATAACATTTTGAGTACGAAAGTAACGCTGGACATAACGGAGATCACGGAGGTAAACAAGAAGTAGAGAAAAGGTAATACGAGCATAGAGGTCACGAGTAGGACTAGGTAACTTCACGTGAATGGCCAAACGTAAAACATGACGTTCTGACATACATCATTAATATGAATGATAAATATATTTCCAACTTGATGTATCTTGTTTATGGGGTTTTGAATCCTTTGTAGTTCACAGTATGTTAACCTAAATTAATTTAGGTGTGTGAATAATGCTATGACATTGCGCCTAATTTATTATTCGATATCATACAGTGAACCAACTGTTTGATGATTCTATATGTATAGTACAACTTTTTTTTTTCCGTTTCCACCAAAGGTAAAATTGAAAATATAATCTGTGATGTAGAGGCCTAATGCATTCTTTGATTGCCCTCTACTGTGAACTGCAGTTTCGTCTATTCGAGGTTCATCAGCGCAGCCTGGAAGGTCAGCAAACGCAAGCAATACAATTAGGCTTCTTATGTCTATATAATATGTATGGGATTTTTAAATCATTTTTAACTACCAATTAATTTAGGTGTGTGAATAACATTGTGGCATTGCGCCATAAGAAACAGCAGTCAAATTGGGTGCAGCGAATTAATCACAAATTATATTTTCAAACTGATATTTGGGGAAATGAAAAGAAATATGTGTTATAATCATTAAACAGTTGATGTATCCTAGGAATCACAACCCTTACGCCATTGATATGTATCATAATCATTAAAGTTGGTGTATCCTAGGAAACACAACCCTTACGACATTGATATGTATGATAAGATATTTAATAATCACAACCATTACGACACTGATATGTATGATAAGATATTTAATAATCACAACCCTTACGACATTGATATGTATCATAATCATTAAGATGTATCCTAGGAATCGCAACCCTTACGACACTGATGTGTATGATAAGATATTTAATAATCACAACCCTTAAGACATTGATGTGTATGATAAGATATTTAATAATCACAACCCTTAAGACATTGATATGTATGATAAGATATTTAATAATCACAACCCTTACGACATTGATATGTATCATAATCATTAAGATGTATCCTAGGAATCACAACCCTTACGGCATTGACATGTGTATGATAGTTGGATGTATCCTAGTAATCGCCATTTTGATGACTTTGATTTGCAAGACATTTTGGAAGCTTCAGAACACGGAATCAAACTGAGTTGGATTTTTGGCAAGTTACACATATATTCCATTTATTAACTTTAATAATCCTTAAAGAATGACAATGGCATTTTAGTATACTGAATAACTGTATCATCATATATATATGTGTATATGTACATATATCTGATTTTTTTAATAATCTTGAAACCATTACAAAAGCGCCCCTTATGCCATTACAATTGAAATAGATAAAGCTAGAAAGAAATTGAAAATTCATGAGAATATAATTTTATGTAATGAAGTAATATAATATAAATATATATAATGAGTACCAATACGTGTTTAAAGTTACAAATTTTGCACAACAACTTATCCAGTTTGTTTGTAACGCGCGAGTTTACAAATAGAAAGTCGCGCTAGAATACCTTTTCACGAAGATGATTTTGGTTTGTTTGTCTTGTTTTAGATATTCGTGGAAGACTGGAGAAGGGACAGCAATTCTTCAGTAGTTCGCGAAGCATTGATCCATAGTGGCCCACTAGCAACTAGGCCACATCCAGCCCATGAAGGAGTAAACATTGTTAACATTGATCGCGAGTAATAAATAATAGAATAGAACAGCTTCCAAAATAAAGATATGAAAGGTAAATAATCCATTGTATTTTAACATATATTATTTGTCTTATTTAAACTAGATGCCTTATTTGAAGTTTGTATTAATCATGCAAAATGAGCGTGACATCCAAAACAGGTTTAGTAACACTGCTGAAAGTAATGCATTTGTTTTCGTTGAAAATCTTCTACGTAAACTATTTTGAAAACTATAGGTATAAAGCAAAGAAGACTTACGTATATATCTTCAGTATGATAGTTAGTTTTCATGCTATGTAATGACTAAGCGCAATCTATTAATCGATAGTTTGCGTGACATTACATCATAATGAGCTTGATAATAATTTTGACGAGACCTTTCGCTCAATACCAGAGCTCATCAGGGATGCTATTGTGTGTTCTTCTTATTTTTAGAAATCCACAGCATGGGATCAGTAATATATATTATCAGCCTTATTTCGATATATGGACACAACTAAGCCACACCCAGACCCATGAATGGGTTTTATCAGAGTAAACCTTATAGCACTTTTAATCCACAGAATTCTGCCACTTTCGTGACTGCTGAAGCTGAAAAATATTACTCAAAAAAAGAAAAATTAGCGTGTTCAGCCTCTGATTAATATTTAATTTTCAGGGAAAATGTATTTGGTGTTCGTTTACATGGTATATTAATATGCACGCTTTCAATTCATTCTAGAAGGATCTCTCAGTGCTTTCACGTAAGGACCCTTTTTTTTCCGCAGATCTGTTCGGCTACACTTCACGAAGCTTGAACCCTTCGACCACAGTTAGGAAGGCTAACGGCTAGGCAACATAGATCACATCATGAACCTTGAGTTTGTAGACTTATAGCCATCTCTTATTTTGAACTAATTGCCCACAAGTAGAGCAGTTAACCAGAGTAACTGCCGTCATATCGGATTCGTCTGCTCCTATGAGCTTATGTTTATAACACTTCCACAATGAAAGTGTATAATGCTTTCAGTGGTATCACGTCGCGAACCTTAAATCTTTCGTCTGCAGCCTGATACACTAACAAGCTAGGCAACAAATATCACGTCGCAAACATTGAAACTTTCGTCTGTAGCCTGATACGCTAACATACTAGGCAACAGGTATCACGTCGCGAACCTTGAACGTTTCGTCTGCAGCCCGATGCGCTAACAAACTAGGTAATAGACGTCACGTCGCAAACTTTGAAACTTTCGTCTGCAGCCAGATACACTAACAAACTAGGTAACAAATATTACATCGCGAACTTTGAATCTTTCATTTGCATCCAGGACGCTAACCGCTAGGAAATATATTTGTTAGTTCTTGATTAAGTCCTTCAGAGCTTAGCCCAGTATACAAATCTTTATTTCGCGAGATAATTCCATATAATTAACTTATCTGTAATTTGTTAATATCATTTCCATCCAGGAAATACATTATGTATACAGTTTCAAATACATTTTAAACAGGTACAACAATTAGTTACTTTGGAGAAGTTTAAATGAAATATTGTAATAATATTAATATTATTGTTGGTATGGAGATGCAAGGCGTAAACCTAAAGTCGCAATATCTACCATAAACTTATCTTAATTCGCGTTATAGATTTTATCCACGATATAAACATTTTGAGGTGAGTGTTATTAATATCTTTGAACATAAGCAAATTGAAATTATGTAATTATAATACTCTAACACAGTATATGTGTTAATCAAAACAGTAAACTTCTAGTACTGTATAATTAGTGATATCAAAATTATATAGTGTCCTAAATGTTAGAGGTTTTAGACATGGAATCAAAATAGGGAGATTTAGCTTGAGAAAATAGTGTCAACACTATGTCTTAAACTTAGGCTTGTTTGTTTACTGTTTTTGTGATTGCATTTTCACTTTAAGCTACCTATCCTGTTTCTGTATTTCTTTTTTTGAAGATCCCTCTTCCTCTTTTTAAATTAACAGTTTTTTAGTAATCTTGTTTCTTTAGTTCTTTTATGTTAATAGTGATAAAAAAAACTGTTATCTTGTTAGCGGCGTCGTGTCCGAAAGGGCAGGAACTCTATACATAAACAAATGATACACGACATCAATATAGTTGCAACAATAAGTTAATAATCGCTATGGTACATGTATGATGGCAGCCATGTAATCATTAAATTAGATGCAGCTGTGTACGTATGCATGTAGTAGATTATGAAGCTCCATATAAAACACAGACTACATTAAAACGATTGGGTATCAGCAGTTATACAGCCGTTGTCATTTGATAGGTAGTAAAAAAACGTAAAACTACCCTACACAATGCGCATTGATGCGTTTAGTGTTGCCCAGGTTTTATTACAATACCCACAGCCATTTTATTAAATAATAATAAAGCAGAACAAATGGGCGAGCCATATTATGAACCATTACAGTGGTTCATAATACTGAAGATTAACATTTCAATTGCCCCCCCCCCAGTGGGACAGTGGTATATCTGCGGACTTACAACACTAGAATCGGGATTTCGATACCCGTGGTGGGCAGAGCACAGATAGCCCATTGTGTAGCTTTGTACTTAATTGCAAACAAACATTTCAATTCGTGTGCATTAAGTTTGAAATATTTTTCATTAAACAATCCAACCCTCAAATTATGGTGTACTAAACATAGGAATTAATAGTCTGATCTCAATATTATGAAAGATTATATAAGCTGCAATACTGAGCAAGCTAAAGCTTATACCTTCCAGTTCTCTAGTCAATAACCTTACCACTCAAGAGGAAAGTTTGTAGGACATTAACTGTGTTACCATGTTTTTCATTAAGTAAAATGATATAATTAGGGTTACAATTATATAATCGCAAAGAAACTCATAGTAAAATATATATTTGAATCGTTCTGTTATATACAAAAGACATGCACAAGCGCAAGCGTGGGTGCTGCAATACTACAGTGTTACTGCAAGTAATCCAGTTCTACTTGTAATTGCCCCTCAGTGGCACAGCGGTATGTCTGCGGACTTACTACACAAGAATCCGGGTTTCGATGCCCGTGGTGGGCAGAGCACAAATAGCCCATTGTGTAGCATTGTGTTTAATTACAAACAAACAAACAATCAACTTGTATTTATGTCAAAACGTAGTATCTCAAGAACTCGAGAAAATAAGAAGAACAAAATACCAAATAAGATTTTGTCAGACAATAACTAGGATAATTTAACTGAGTACACTGACTTATAAAAACATAAATTGTACGAACCTTCTCTATACAGGTTTTCGTTTTTGAATAGTTATTGTGATCTTTTTTCCAACCATAACACTTGTTGACTCCCAGACCTTTAGAAGAAATTGACTAATACGTATAGCTATAAGATTTTATCAGCTGTTACTACCACGTGTCTGTAAACAGGGACTGCTTTTTCTCAATCAATATCATGCTATTATATGTGTGGTGTTTAAGTTGTTAATACTCGCCACGATAAACCCATATTAATATAATGTTCTAAATTATCAGATGCCAGGACATTACCGGTCATTCATTGCGCCCTGTGAGAGATACAAGTTCTGCGCCCCTCCTGAAAAAAAATCTAATCTTGCAAACTGTTTAAGATAAAGTAATTTCTGTTAGGAAAACGGTGAATTTTGGAGAGAAGGAGAGAAAAAGAACACGAAACGATTAGGTGGTTAGGGCGCTCGACTCGCAATTTGAGGGTCGCGGGTTCAAATCCCCGTCCCACCAAACATGCTCATCCTTTCAGCCGTGGGGGCGTTATAACGTGACAGTCAATCCCTCTATTCGTTGGTAAAAGAGTAGCCCAAGAGTTGGGGGGTGGTGATGAT
>NW_013667694.1:184713-197993 GCF_000517525.1 Limulus polyphemus
AAAAAAAAAATGTCGTATTACTCGATTCACTCCTTGTCACTAACTTCCATCCTTTATCAGTAACCCATGTTTTCTTTTAGAAGCCTAATAGATATATGTGTACTGACAAAGAGAACAAGGGTAGAAAATGAATTATATATGTATCTAAGTCAGAGTTCACAAGCTGTTATTGAAAGTGAAATTTATTATCTCTTTTTGTGTGTGTAAAATCACAAACTATCAAGCTATGAACATCTCAGAGAGTTTGCAGCAGCACACTGTCCCAGAGAAAACAAAGTTCTTTCTTATGCCCATCGTAGTAATGAAACTTGATAATTTCGAAATGATCACTAAAGTCCAAAAGTACCCCAAAACTGTATGGTATTTGGAATACAGACATATCCTTTGTCAAAGCATAAAAGTTAAATAAGAAAGAACCGAAATATTTATAGATGTGTCATACTGATGTGAGTTATATACCTTTCTTGTACATTCTTTATGGAGTTTAGTATGGACTACTTTCAGCAACCGAAATATTTATAGATGTGTCATACCGATGTGAGTTATATACCTTTCTTGTACATTCTTTATGGAGTTTAGTATGGACTACTTTCAGCAACCGAAATACTTATAGATGTGTCATACCGATGTGAGTTATATACCTTTCTTGTACATTCTTTATGGAGTTTAGTATGGACTACTTTCAGCAAGCGATTTTTAGCTCATCCAGTCTCTCGTGGACAGGGGGTGAAGGGGGTAAATTGGACGTTAATTATGTCCCTGAAACTGGTTCCATATTTATTTTAATAATATGCTGTCTAGTCTATTATTAAAATACTATCCTGTTCCTGGTAGACTGTAATGATACGTGGCATATGTTGAGGATAAACATTAAATTCAATCTGTCAGATTCAAAGGCGCGTGTGAAAGACCTGACAGTGGTTGCCAGAATCTCATTCTGATAACCCGTGGCATTCAAATCATCATTCGTAATGACAAGTAACGACATCTATAATAGTAAAAGTAGTTCTATATCACTATTTGTTTCATTTTATTCCGATTTAAGCCTATTCATCAAAAGACTCCCTTTAATTATTATTCTTAACTATAATTTCAAAATAATTCTGCTCTGATGATACTCAGGTTCGTTTAATACATGCTGACAGTTTTATTGAACTTAAATCTGTGTATTATCCAATTCTGGATTCTAGGACTCTAATTGTAGAACCTATACACCTAGAATTAGATCTAGAGCATCTATATTGATAAACAATTTTAGAATTATCTGATTTGGGTATCTTATCTTTCACATTAAAGAATTGTTAAATCCTACAAATCAGTTTCAATATATACATTAACTGTACATTTGGATACGTCTTTCTAAATATCTGATGAAGTTATTTATTTAATATCAAAAATTCTGCTTCTAAATACATCTTAATGATGTACAGATCACGTCCGTCAGGATTGATGAGAGAGCCATTACTCCCAAACTTATCAAACATTGTGCAGTCGCCTGTTTCTGTAAACGACGACAGCCTTCATGGAAGTCAAGTGCGTGTGTTTTCTTATAACAAAACCACATCGGACTATCTGCTGTATCCACCGAGGAGAATCGAACCTCTGAGTTTAGTGTTGTAAATCCGAAGACTTTATCTCTGTCCCACCGGGTGACTCATGGAAGTCAATAAAGAACCATTAAACTTTTTATGAGTCCTTGCTCATACATTATAAAACATTTTCATATAACGAAATTAGCAGAGATTTAAATAAAAAATAATTTTTCTTAAACAAGTACATAGTTTTCCACTTAGTTCATAAATTTACATAGTGATGGTTACCATAATCTATAATATTAAAAGGGCGTGTCTGTGGGTCTGTGTGTGTGTGTGTGACCGCCATAACTCCAAGAGAAAAGAACTTAGAAACCTGAAATTTTGCACACATACTAAGTGGACTCTGAGGTTGTGCAACTGGAATTATTACTTATCCACGTGCGTGCGCGCATGCGCGTGGGCATCTTTTTGTGAGATAAGCAAGTGAAAAACCATACAGAAAAGATTATATGACCGCCTAGTTCCAAGAGCAAAGAACCTAGAAACCTGAACTTTTGCACCCTTATTAAGTGGACCTTGAGGGTGTTCACCTGGGCAATACTTATTTTTTCCACGTGCGTGCGCGCATGCGCGTAAGCATCTTTTTAATAAGGCAAGCTAGGGAAAAACCACATAGAAAAGAGTGGTTCCTTATATAACAACGTTTAACATAATGAAAGGCCAGTGCGTTTGGTAACAATGCCTTTTATGTCATGTTGCTTAGTGATGAAAGTATATATGTTATATATATGTAAAAATAAATCAAGACCTATGCCTCCAGAATGTAACTTTATTAGCTCAATATTTCGCTATTACAGCTTTGTCAGGATATCCTACAAGTTCCTTGATCCAGTTAAATCTAAAGTGGAACACTGTCATTTGAAAATCGAACATAGATGCGCGTGTTCTGGAGGTATAGGTCGTGATTTTTTTACATTCGTAGAAATGTCTAATAATAAACACCAGTTTGCGTTAAACAACATTAAGAATAATAATATATAGGTTATACTTTTGTACTAAAACGGGTTCAGAATACACACATTATCAACCTAATAACCCGTGCGAACCCCGGTTATTCCTACCTTCTGACGCATCTTAATTAATATGTTTAATTTTTTTTCAGTTTTGTTGTAGAGGTACTAATATTTCATGAATTATTATTTTGTATTAAGACCCTCAATACCAATCATTTTGTTATGTTCCACACATATTGTTATATTAAATGTAAGTAAAAACATAAAGAAAGAGAAATACTATAATCTCTAACGATAATAAATGGGTTCACTTAACGAATGACAAGTGGTTCATAAAGAATTGGTTCCGATAAGTTAATGTCTATATTTTTAGATGATAATTCTTTTACTCTCAATTCTAACATTGAAAACTGCGTGTGCCGATATCAATATTTCGTGTCTTATGATAAAAGCATTTGTAAAATACATTTTAATTTCATATTCGCTTGTGTTATATTAAATATTAAACTTTTATCAGAGAAAACCTAATTGCACTATAAACTAAGTCCACGGAATTCTGTCATTTTCGTGACTGCTGGAGCTGAGAAATGTTTTTAAAAATAAACAGAATTAGAGTGTTCAGCTTCTGGTTGACATCCCATTTTCAAGAAGAATTTATTTGGTCTTTATATTGTACTTCAATATGGATATTTTTCATTAATTCAAGAAGGTTCTCTCAGTATTTACATGTAAATTACTCACCCCACGACAACTAGATCTGAAAGACTGTAGAAGTTAAACGCTCGCAAACAAAATATTTAGCATATTATTCACGCACACCGTATTCTAAAAGTGCACTCTAATAATACGCCTTATTAGCTTAAGAAACACCTCTAAAGGTGTAGCCCCGAAAACGTTTTTAATTTTTTAACAACCAATCCCTCACTCAAATGGCAGAAAATATTATTATTTTGGTTGGTGGTTTGGGTATCATACCAGATCCGGAAATCCGAAAGTCTAAGAATGAGGTAAGGCTTGTGCAAGGCATGATCCGGGGTTCATTTTGCCGTATTGTCTCTTTTAATCCGAGTAGTCGTTAAGGTGTTTCTATCCTATCAAAATGGACCACCCGAATGCTATATCATGCTATTTCGCCAGTATTTTAGTATTCCTCTCTCGTGTTATCCTTCACTCAGAAAAGCCCCCCCCCCAGTGACACAGCGGTATGTCTGCGGACTTACAACGCTAGAAACCGGGTTTAGATACCCGTGGTGAGCAGAGCACAGATAGTCCATTGTGTAGTTTTGTGCTTAACTTCAAACAAACACTTAAAACAATTCTTCATATTCTCCGTTCCTTACCTGATCTTGAAACGCTGTTCTCCTTCGCATAATCGGGATTCACACTACGCCGAATCATGTTCATTATCTACCCCACTTGAGAGCAGGGTATCGAATATATCTGTACGTTTACCGATCTTGTAAGCAAATGTGCTTCTCTTTAAGCGCTTGACAGCACTTTCTCCACCGAAGCTTCTCTGTCCTCTCTTACAGCTAACTTGTTGAGCAACTTGTGTGCTATCGTGATTGCATTCATACCTACTACACTTATAACATCTTGGACATTTTGCTACTTTGCAGGTTAGCTTTGAATCCGGCCTTGTTTCTATATCGACAAGAAAAAAACATTTAGAAATTCTAGTTTCTTGTCTCCGCAGTTCCTAACAGGTTTCTCAAAACGTTTCGGAACAACGAATGTTCTATAGCTAATGTACTATAACAATGCCGAGACCATTGTTTGAATTTGGGTAAAAAATCACCCAAATCTATTGACAAAAACAAACAAAAAACAATCATAACTTCTTTGGATATTATCAAGCTAAACATCGACAATAACATCTGGATTTCTCATAAAATAATGCGTCTTTCTGTAGATTTTCCGAAAAATGCTGAATATTGTTCCTACAAAGTGTCCTGTCATTTTTGCTGCCGGTGAGTCAAAGACTGCTTGTTAATGAAAATTACTTTATCTTTGTTAGCTTTGTCTATCAGCAAAAGGTATTTATATATCGCTCTTATATATTTTTCCTTGCCGTGTGTTCATGTATACAAAGATTTATGTAGATAACCATACCATATTATTTAAGATTTTTTTCAAATACATCCTAACCGTCATCAAGCTTGAATTACTGTTTATAACATTGGTCAAAGTTAAAACATCGAATAACTATTAACAGTTGCACTAAACTAGTCAAAATCTTGTTAAGGAAATCATTCATTCACATGGAGAACAACCTCGTGCATTTTTTAACAAAACACTCAAGACATTTAGAGTCTGAATGTCATTTCAATCTTTAGTAATCGGTTATAGGTTCTTTAACTGCCCTTAATACCCTACTGATTCAAATTTTGTATTTTTACATTTATGGCACATTAACCAGGTCAGTGAACTCCATGGTTCAGACATAACCGTACTTTTGAACTGCGGACCAAAGGAAAGGCAACCAGTCAGCTGCATTAACCACCTGAAGTGGCTTCGTTTGACCGAATAGCATGATTGACTGTCACTCTAATAATGCTCACACCGCTAAAAGACGAAGCGCATTTGCTAGCATTCTGTCTCGAACCTGAGATCCTCGGTTCCGAAGTGCGATTCGCTAACTTCTAGGCTATGTTACATCGCTTTATAGTCAATTTTGTTCACCCAATCAATCTAAGTTAAAAAAATATATATATTTTTATTTTCTATTTGTAATTTTTTTTTGCAACTAAAAATCTTACTCAAATTTCACTTATGTGCAAACATATATATATAGTGTAATCATTATAAACGTCAGCAGTATGTTATATGATACAAAAAGTTAAATCGAAGAACGTTTTTTGGGAGATATTTGGAAACTTTAAACGCCAGCGTTTCAGGATAATTTAAACCTTTTTGCTTCTACATTGGTTAGCTTTAACATAGAACATTTTTTAAAAGCCATACAAATAAGTGCTCCTCTTCGGGGTTTATACAAGTATAGTATATTATGTTTCATGAATGCCAAACAGGACAATATTCTTTATTAGCCTGATAGCGATTGTTCATCTAATGAATTTTTCACGTCTCACTTTAACTTCCACTAAGTTTAGAAATCTAAACGTTTGTTAGCGGACAACAATCTAACCATCATCATCTCCCTATTTCTTTACCTGGATTTCTGGTTAATTTCTAATTGTTATTTGTTCATGAACTAATTAAAGAGGTTTACTATTAAATGTTGAATGTAAGTGAATAATAGTATGAATGTATGACAATATTTTGTAACGTTATGCTTGTGGCTCATATTTAATAAATACTGTGGACTCTTCAGTGCAAAACATAACAATGTTTATTAACATTGACCATCTTGTATTTAATTCACCATAACAACAACGTTCTATGATCCATACTCTAACAGTGTTTCCCAAAGTGGGAGCCGCGGCCCCCTGGGGCCGTGAAGCTTTTTCTGGGGGGCCACCAAAAATGGGCCGAAAACAAAGATGCTGAATTAAGTTTAATTATAAATAAACAATAAGTCGATAAAAATTAAATGATACAGTATGTCGAAAGGAGTTGTTATTGTTTTTACTATAGCAGTGTTTTTCAATCACCATGCTAAAGTTATAGGTTGGAGGGCATCAAACATTTTTATTCACATCAAAAGAGCTTCAGACTAAACGAGTATGGGAACCACTGCTTTAGAACTATCGTGCCTTTAAATACATCTAATAGGTGGCGCCAGCTCGGCATTATTAACTATGTACCATATATTTTTCTGAGCCAGAAAAGTTAAGATCCATTTCCACAATTAGAACTTTTCTTTGCTTATTATTATTTATATACTAGAACCAATTAAACTTCTGACCAGAACACTAAAACCATAACAATATTAACTAAACTATAGAAGACTGGGGTAGACACTCTGCTCTTTTGACAATGTGTTGGATTTATTCTATCTCGTTGCACGCCCCTATCACTATTTCTCGAGGTTTTTTTCCCTTGTTCCTCGTCTCTAAATGAACTTGAGAATGGCCAGCTAAGTCAGTGTAAACTAAAACCAAGTGATGCTGATTCTGTTAATGAAATATGAGCCAGGAGTAGCATCTTGTTTTACTAATGACTCTTTTCTTTTGCGTCTCTTTCACCCACACATAGTCACAAGTCTGTAATTTCGTCAGATATTTTACCCTGTGGAATTGTTTGAAGTTTTTCAACTAATGTGGAAGCGTTTAATGCACATAATATGTCATTTGTCTTGAACTTCTTCTCCTTTATGAGCTTGGAAAAAGTTGCTCAATTTGATTCCAGTTGTGAAAATATGACCGGCACAAGAGTGCAAAATTTTTACTCATAAGCAATCTTGCTGGACTGTGTCCATTTGCTGAAGGTCTTTCTCGGTGTGCGTGTTTTCAATAGACTTTTAAATTTCATTTTTCAGGAAGAATAATCACATCAGCACGTGTGTCCATTTCAAATTTACCTCGGTTTAGCCTAATAAAATATTGACCACCATGGTGTATTCATATCATTGGATCTTACTGTACACAGAAGTCCAGTACCTTCCTCTTCCTTGAGATTTTGAAAAACCAAGTTTGAAAAAATTATGAAATCGAAATACAAACACCTTATGATTTTCCAATAATATAGAAGAATAATTTTACATATCTAGTTTGTTTGTTTTTTAAATCCAGAGGGGGTCAAGAGAGCCCCCTTGCCCCTTCCTGCGGGCGCCCATGCTTTAAGCTCATTTTCTTGTTTTTATATTAAAAAAAGCTAAAATATGTGGTCTTTAAAACTAGCTTTAAACTAGCTGCGACCCGCAAAACATTTACAGTAGTTTTTACACCCTTCACAAGAATTGTCCTTATTCTATCATTTTCACGAACGCTATTAAAGCTACGCTTTCTTGTAAGCGTTATGTGTTAGATCGATAATTCCTGGTCTATTTGAAAAAATATATATATACGCAGTCAAACAAACAAACTTACGTAGAAATAACTTTATTTAATAAAATTACAATAAAGTATAGTAATGGTATTTATAATAGTGTACAGAGTATGAAACAATTATGAGCATTCAGTGTATGACACGGTTTTACAAGTTGAAACAAAGAAACTCACAAAAACGAAGAATAAAACCCTTAGCAAAGATAAAAGTAGCTAAAAGTTGTTTATAGCAGTTTATGAAATGCACCGAAGCTAAATTATAGCAAAGTAAAATAAATGTAAAGCTGTAATGAAGGAAAACTTAGCTGATTATGCAGAAACGTCTGAATGCGTGTTCATAAAATGATAAACATTTGGTTTTGAACAAACTGTGAATACGTCAAAAAAGCCCATAGTAATTATCTTTAGTGTAAAGTGATTTTGTTTTTAGGAAATTACACAAGGGTTAAGTGTTGTTTGTGTGAAATACGTTGCAAAAAAAAGTAAAATACTTATTAATACAACCAAAAATATGTAAAAACTGTCAATAACTTGTAGACCATTATAAAACTTTAGATTTTTATTTTATTTATTTGTTCTCTCATCTTTCCTTTCTTCTCTTTTTTCCTTAATTTCTTTTTCCTCTTCTCCATTTTCTCTTTTCCTTCTTTTCCAGTCCCTATAATTCACTGCCATTGTTCAATATTTACACAGTTTATGAAATACAGATGAGAGGTTTGTTTTTCAGTTCATAGAATGATTACTGTATTATAGAAGTTTTATTAGTACGAAGATTAGTAAAAAACCCAGCAAGTGGTTTTATAAAACCTGCTCATTGCGTAGTTTGAATATTCCTGCATTTTGAAATCATAGTTGTAAATATGTCTTGGGATTTTCATCATGTTTTATGTAATTGTAATTATTTGTTATTTTCCAAGTTTTATTAGTCCTCAAGGAAAGTAGTGGTTTCTTACGTTACCATAAAGAAAACAAAGTGTTCTTTAAATGTGTGCCACTTGTAAAATTTAAAGTTCTCGTACCATAAAAACGACCATTATATATATATATAATTACGTGTGTAACAATGTGAACTTTGTCTGCATGGCGAGATCACCACGATTTGTGATACCGGTTTCATTTTATATATTACGGGAAGTCTGTCACCCCTACAACTGTGTTCTAATTGGAAATGTCCCATTCTTCATACCGTCAGGTCAAGTAACGTGAGGCAAGCTAGAATTACATTGTCTAATTAGTAGTGTACGACTGGAAACCAAAAATATAACAGATAAACGAAAAAACAGATCAGTTACCAAGAGATATATAAAATGTTGCATGATGGCTTACCAGGCAATACCTTTCATGTGCAATCTATTTTACGCTAACTTTCTTCACTTGCAGTGTTTTTAGTATATATATATATGTCAGAAAGTCCATCTCGAACTACTGGATTATTCGATGATCTATGCATAAGAAAATAAGTTGATATTTTATTTTTACTTCATTTATTTTTAGAATACTCGGCTAAGAAAATTTGGAATAATAATTTAGTTCGAAAACCATATATTTTTAGCTCTACTATATAATATTTAATTTGCATGTGAGGTATGTCTATCATAAAGAACAATATATACTACAAAGATAAATCTATAAAACAACCCAAACTTATACTTCAGATACTACAGATCATATTGTTATGAAATCAAGAATACTAAATATTTCTGAACAGTTCTCTGAAGAGTACTAATAAATTTGTTGATTAGCAATTTATCTGTTTATGGTGTTTATTAGCAGCAATCAATTTTTACTGTCAATGGTTAATGTTTCCGAGGGAGCTATGATTGGCTTTTATGCATTCCTAAATATTAGTTTAACCAATTGTTGAAAAACAAATCGTAACAAGGTAGGACTTCTAATTGGAAGAATTAGTTATATGCATGTCACGTGAGAGCTTATCAATGCCAAAGGGATAGTACTCTACATAGGCTCCGCCTTTACACTGGATTTTCGATTAATGGCAATATAAGATTTTCATGCATTGATGCCATCTATTGGTAGAAATCAGTAATAGTTAACTTTGAAGGAAAACCTTAAGTCTCGTTGGCTATTATGGGAAAATTACGACGTACAATTTTTCATGAGGTGCTGTTAAATACCTTGTATGCCGAAATGTCACATAGGATCCAGTGCTAAACTCTGGTTTAATGGACACAAATAGATGAGAATTATAACACATTCCCTTCTGAATGGGATGTCAGTAGAGTACATTGCATGTTAACCACTAGCTAAGAGCTGGTAAACATCATACAGCCGGATAGACTGAAACAAGTGAGGTAAAATAACTTGTTCAAGGAACAACAACATGATATAGTGTAGTCTCCAACTCGCAACCATCCGCCTATTATTCCAAAGTATGAATACAATGAGCCATGCTGTCCCACAAGGCATTGTAGATTACAGTCTCATCTTCTTCCTTTATTTTTTTAAAAATTATATCTTTAATATATTCGCATCAATAAAGAAAATTATTTAGGCTGTTTCCAAATAAAAGTTCCTTTATAATTGTTATTAGCTAATTTTATAACATTTTATTGTAAACATATATTTTCGAAGTTGGAGTAACTATCTGTTGTAATAAAAATTACCAAAGTAATGTACGCTATTGTTTACAAACTAAAGACAGTAAGATGGCATAAGTAAAAACAACCATTTTGCAAAAACACCTAGTTTACACAATCATTAACAGATGATGGAATAACAAATGCTTTCGCTTCCTTTTAATAATTGTAATTTACTGACAAGAGATGACGCCACCATAGAACAATAAAAGTAATTTTCAAAACGAGACCCAAAACTCGAGCACTTTCAAATACAAGAAGAATTGGCAACTATTCGAAAGCGCTCGAGTTTTGGGCCTCGTTTTCAAAATATTACAACTTTTGTCGTGATCTTGTGTGCTAACAACCCAATAAAAGAAATATCATTTTGAGAAAACGGAGTAACTAACGATTTTGGTATTTTCAGAAAAATTCTGTGTGGCTTGCCTAATTTTGTAAGGATTCTTCTCAGTTATTTTCAATGTTGCGTCAGTTTATTTTAATAAGAAAAAATTAACTGTACAATATTCTATAATAATATTGGATTGAATAATTTACAACTACTATATATAAAGATGCCTGAAACAAAGAATATAGTCTGCAATTCAAAGAAACAGAAAAATAACTGCTTCTTTATAATTACGAAAACCAAATTTCTTCAACTCAGTGGTGATCTTTTTCCTACTATACCATATTTGTTACGCAAATATTATTTTCCTGAAATTTCTGAGTGAATAATTTTGTTGATCATTAATATTACTATTTGGAGAGATAACATATTTCTCTATTGATTAACATGTTAGACAAAATTTGTGAAAAAAAGTTTGATGTCTTTTGAGTTCCTTCTTGGAGATTAGTGTGAGAAAATACTCAAAACAATTCAGTGTTTTATGAACTAGACAACAGGATCAAATAACATGTCTTGGATAGCATAAGAGAAAAATATGCAGTACTATACAATTATCAATGGCTTGAGCCACAACGCTTATTATTGGATTGAACTGCTTTCTCAACTGAGTAACAGTTAAATATATATATATCTATACATACAGTTATTTAATCTTCTTCGTGCTACTCGATATTTTTCACTTCCCATCTGAATCAATAAACATATTTTTCTCTCTTCAATTTAGTAAAAACGTTATAGTAATTATATTTCAGAACGATTCAGGACATGAGATGAGACGTGAAAGATTTTGTGTAAAACATCTCAATTTGAAGTATTTTAATAGTTGTAACGTTTATACACTCTAATAGCTTCCACGAGTGGAGAACACAAATGTTAGATGTAAATACACAGTGGAAGTTCCAGATAACTTTGATATATACAAGCACTAGTTTATCTTGTGTTTAGCTTGTATTGGAACATTGAGTGTATCCTGAACTAGCATGTAGTCTGTAACAACTACAATCCACATTAAACACACATGCTGAGAAGCACTTGTTTATCTTGTGTTTAGCTTCTATTGGAACATTGAGTGTATCCTGAACTAGCATGTACTCTGCAACAACTACAATCAACATCAAACACACATGCTGACAAGCACTAGTTTATCTTGTGTTTAGCTTGTATTGGAACAATGAGTGTATCCTGAACTAGCATGTAGTCTGTAACAACTACAATCACATTAAACACACATGCTGACAAGCACTTGTTTATCTTGTGTTTAGCTTCTATTGGAACATTGAGTGTATCCTGAACTAGCATGTAGTCTGTAACAACTACAATCAAGATTAAACACACATGCTGACAAGCACTAGTTTATCTTGTGTTTAGCTTCTATTGGAACATTGAGTGTATCCTGAACTAGCATGTAGTCTATAATAACTACAATCAACATTAAACATACAATGGTTTTATAAGCATTTACAATTACCACATAAAAGTAATAACTATCTTACATTTAAAATATGCCTATTTATTTAATTTATAGACTCATCATAATTGCTGCATGTTAAATTACGTTAATTTCGTAAAAATCCGTAAAACCGAATTGACTTAATAGATTAAACGGATGCTCGAAGCTGACAAATGAACGATGATGAACGGTCCAATTGAAAATATCTCCCACATATTTATGAACATATGAGAATCTACGACTACATAGCTTGTTGTTGCGTGACCTTTTTTACTATATTTCCATCATTCTACACCGCTTATATATTTCCTAAAGTCAGAGTGTCTCCCCTCAATGCATTCCTATTTCTATAATGGAGAAAGTACTAGAAGTCAGAAACACAAACGATCTTCTAAAGTTCTATAACAGGATACCCTAAATAACTGAAAAAAATAACATTGGCAAATATAATTATTCTCTTACGTTGAAAAAACTAGATTCAATTTTTTCTACATCTTACGATAAAAAGTAATATTACGTAGCAATTGTAAGTATTCATGTCTCATTTTTCTGTTTTCTTGATTATTTCGTTTATATAAACACTTTTAATTTCTAAGACAATAGAAACAGAAATACATTCAATATTACAGATGTGGTACTTAATTATACACTGCCCAACGGAAGTTATAAGTATCTGCAATACAACAGGTTCCGGAAAATTTATGCAGAGAATGATTTGAACGCAGACAACAAAGGAAAAACTAACAAACACAAGTCAACACCATTAAAAGTAAATGTCATGTATATTATTGACTACAACTGGCTGCTGGGGCAAGACAGCCGGTTGGAAGGAAACGTTTATACAAGACAAGAATCAGAATAAATGGTCCTCAGGCTACTAACTATGTCATCGATCAGTACTGTTATGCATATTCAAACGAAATAACCCCATAAGATATATATATATATTATACCTTGTACGATTCTTTATACTTACTCTTGAAATCTCACAATCCAAAATCTCATAGTACAGAAGCATGGTCAAGCAAGTATAAGCCTTACCGTATAATTGTTGTAATTTGTAACCCATGTCGAGGCTACAGGACTAGAAAAGTTAATAACATTTCTACATCCATTGTACATATATGCCAATAATTCCGTGGGAACACTTACATGAAAATTCGGGGTAAATACCCTTAATATACTCAAATAAATATATTTCTTCGTAGTTATGGATGTTTGTTTGTTGTGAATTTCGCGCAAAGCTACACGAGTGATATCTGCACTAGCCGTCCCTGATTTAGCAGTGTAAACCTAGAGGGAAAGCAGCTAGTCATCACCACCCACCGCCAACTCTTGGGCTACTCTTTTA